>NW_027009131.1:0-53894 GCF_036934945.1 Oncorhynchus masou masou | reverse complement strand
CTGTTCAACAGGGTAGAGGGTAGGGTGAGGTGCTGTTCAACAGGGTAGAGGGTAGGTGAGGTGCTGTTCAACAGGGTAGAGGGTAGGGTGAGGTGCTGTTCAACAGGTAGAGGTAGAGGGCTGTTCAGGGTGATGGTAGGGTGAGGTGCTGTTCAACAGGGTAGAGGGTAGGGGTGAGGTGCTGTTCAACAGGGTAGAGGTGCTGTTCAACAGGGTAGAGGTGCTGTTCAACAGGGTAGAGGGTAGGGGTGAGGGTGCTGTTCAACAGGGTAGAGGGTAGGGTGAGGTGCTGTTCAACAGGGTAGATGGTAGGGTGAGGTGCTGTTCAACAGGGTAGAGGGTAGGGTGAGGTGCTGTTCAACAGGGTAGAGGGTAGGTTGAGGTGCTGTTCAACAGGCAGGAGAGGGTTGGGGGAGGTGATGTTCAACAGGGTAGAGGGTAGGGGTGAGGTGATTTTCAACAGGGTAGAGGGTAGGGTGAGGTGATGTTCAACAGGGTGGAGGGTAGGGTGAGGTGATGTTCAACAGAGTAGAGGGTAGGGTGAGGTGCTGTTCAACATGCAGGATAGGTCTGGTGAGGTGCTGTTCAACAGGCAGGATAGGGGTAGGGGTGAGGTGATGTTCAACAGGCAGTAGAGGGTAGGTGAGGTGCTGTTCAACAGGGTAGCGGTAGGGTGAGGTGCTGTTCAACAGGTAGATTGCATGGTGAGGTGATGTTCAACAGGGTAGATTGCATGGTGAGGTGATGTTCAACAGGGTCGAGGGTAGGGGTGGGAGGATGTTCAACAGGTTTGAGGGTAGGTTGAGGTGCTGTTCAACAGAGTAGAGGGTAGGTTGAGGTGCTGTTCAACAGGCAGGGAGAGGGTTGGGGGAGGTGATGTCTCAACAGGGTAGAGGGTAGTGAGGTGATTTTCAACAGGGTAGAGGGTAGGGGTGAGGTGATTTTCAACAGGCAGGATAGGGTAGGGTGAGGTGCTGTTCAACAGGCAGGGATAGGTGTGGAGGATGTTCAACAGGCAGGGAGAGGGGTAGGGGTGAGGTGCTGTTCACCAGGGTAAAGGGTAGGGTGAGGTGCTGTTCAACAGGGTAGAATGTATGGTGAGGTGCTGTCAACAGGGTAGAATGTATGGTGAGGCTATGTTCAACAGGGTAGAGGGGTAGGTTGAGGTGCAGTTCAACAGGCAGGAAAGGGTAGGGTGAGGTGCTGTTCAACAGGCAGGAGAGGGTAGGGTGAGGTGATGTTCAACAGGCAGGAGAGGGTAGGGGTGAGGTGATGTTCAACAGGCAGGAGATGGTAGGGTGAGGATTTTCAACAGGGTAGAGGGTAGGGTGAGGTGCTGTTCAACAGGCAGTAGAGGGTAGGGTAAGGTGCTGTTCAACAGGGTAGAGGGTAGGGTGAGGATGTTCAACTGGGTAGAGGGTAGGCTGAGGTGGATGTTCAATAGGGTAGAGGTTAGGGTGAGATGATGTTCAACAGGGTAGAGGGTAGGTTGAGGTGATGTTCAACGGGGTAGAGGTTAGTGTGAGGTGCTGTTCAACAGGGTAGAGGGTAGGGGTGAGGTGATGTTCAATAGGGTAGAGGGTAGGGTGAGATGATGTTCAACAGGGTAGAGGGTAGGTTGAGGTGATGTTCAACGGGGTAGAGGTTAGGGTGAGGTGCTGTTCAACAGGGTAGACGGTAGTGTGAGGTGATGTTCAACAGGGTGGAGGGTAGGGTGAGGTGATGTTCAACAGAGTAGAGGGTAGGGTGAGGTGCTGTTCAACAGGCAGTAGAGGGTAGGGTGAGGTGCTGTTCCACAGGGTAGAGGGTAGGGTGAGGTGCTGTTCAACAGGGTAGAGGGTAGGGGTGAGGTGCTGTTCAACGGGTAGAGGGTAGGGTGAGGATGTTCAACAGGGTAGAGGGTAGGTGAGGTGATGTTCGGGGTCAGAGTAGATGGTAGGGTGAGGTGCTGTTCATCAGGCAGGATAGGGTAGGGTGAGGTGCTGTTCGACAGAAGGATAGGGTAGGGGTGAGGTGATGTTCAACAGGCAGGAGAGGGTAGGGTGAGGTGATGTTCAACAGGGTGGAGGGTAGGGTGAGGTGATGTTCAACAGAGTAGAGGGTAGGGTGAGGAGCTGTTCAACATGCAGGATAGGTCTGGTGAGGTGCTGTTCAACAGGCAGGATAGGGGTAGGGTGAGGTGATGTTCAACAGGCAGTAGAGGGTAGGGTGAGGTGCTGTTCAACAGGGTAGAGGGTAGGGTGAGGTGCTGTTCAACAGGGTAGATTGCATGGTGAGGTGATGTTCAACAGGGTCGAGGGTAGGGTGAGGTGATGTTCAACAGGTTTGAGGGTAGGTTGAGGTGCTGTTCAACAGGCAGGAGAGGGTTGGGGAGGTGATGTTCAACAGGGTAGAGGGTAGGGTGAGGTGATTTTCAACAGGGTAGAGGGTAGGGGTGAGGTGATTTTCAACAGGGTAGAGGGTAGGGTGAGGTGATGTTCAACAGGCAGGAGAGGGTAGGGTGAGGTGATGTTCAACGGGTAGAGGGTAGGGTGAGGTGCTGTTCAACAGGGTAGAGGGTAGGGTGAGGTGCTGTTCAACAGGGTAGAGGGTAGGGTGAGGTGCTGTTCAACAGGGTAGAGGGTAGGGTGAGGTGCTGTTCAACATGGTAGAGGGTAGGGTGAGGTGCTGTTCAACAGGGTAGAGGTAGGGTGAGGTGCTGTTCAACAGGGTAGAGGGTAGGTTGAGGTGCTGTTCAACAGGCAGGAGAGGGTTGGGGGAGGTGATGTTCAACAGGGTAGAGGGTAGGGTGAGGTGATTTTCAACAGGGTAGAGGGTAGGGTGAGGCGATGTTCAACAGGGTGGAGGGTAGGGTGAGGTGATGTTCAACAGAGTAGAGGGTAGGGTGAGGTGCTGTTCAACATGCAGGATAGGTCTGGTGAGGTGCTGTTCAACAGGCAGGATAGGGGTAGGGTGAGGTGATGTTCAACAGGCAGTAGAGGGTAGGGTGAGGTGCTGTTCAACAGGGTAGCGGGTAGGGTGAGGTGCTGTTCAACAGGGTAGATTGCATGGTGAGGTGATGTTCAACAGGGTAGATTGCATGGTGAGGTGATGTTCAACAGGGTCGAGGGTAGGGTGGGAGGTGATGTTCAACAGGTTTGAGGGTAGGTTGAGGTGCTGTTCAACAGAGTAGAGGGTAGGTTGAGGTGCTGTTCAACTGGCAGGAGAGGGTTGGGGGAGGTGATGTTCAACAGGGTAGAGGTTAGGGTGAGGTGATTTTCAACAGGGTAGAGGGTAGGGTGAGGTGATTTTCAACAGGGTAGAGGGTGGGTGAGGTGATGTTCAACAGGCAGGAGAGGGTAGGGTGAGGTGATGTTCAACGGGTAGAGGGTAGGGTGAGGTGCTGTTCAACAGGGTAGAGGGTAGGATGAGGTGATGTTCAACAGGGTAGAGGGTAGGGTGAGGTGATGTTCAACAGGGTAGAGGGTAGGGTGAGGTGCTGTTCAACAGGGTAGAGGGTAGGGTTGAGGTGCTGTTCAACAGGCAGGGAGAGGGTTGGGGGAGGTGATGTTCAACAGGGTAGAGGGTAGGGTGAGGTGATTTTCAACAGGGTAGAGGGTAGGGTGAGGTGATGTTCAACAGGGTGGAGGGTAGGGGTGAGGTGATGTTCAACAGAGTAGAGGGTAGGGTGAGGTGCTGTTCAACATGCAGGATAGGTCTGGTGAGGTGCTGTTCAACAGGCAGGATAGGGGTAGGGTGAGGTGATGTTCAACAGGCAGTAGAGGGTAGGGTGAGGTGCTGTTCAACAGGGTAGCGGGTAGGGTGAGGTGCTGTTCAACAGGGTAGATTGCATGGTGAGGTGATGTTCAACAGGGTAGATTGCATGGTGAGGTGATGTTCAACAGGGTCGAGGGTAGGGTGAGGTGATGTTCAACAGGTTTGAGGGTAGGTTGAGGTGCTGTTCAACAGAGTAGAGGGTAGGTTGAGGTGCTGTTCAACAGGCAGGAGAGGGTTGGGGGAGGTGATGTTCAACAGGGTAGAGGGTAGGGTGAGGTGATTTTCAACAGGGTAGAGGGTAGGGTGAGGTGATTTTCAACAGGCAGGATAGGGTAGGGTGAGGTGCTGTTCAACAGGCAGGATAGGGTAGGGTGAGGTGATGTTCAACAGGCAGGAGAGGGTAGGGTGAGGTGCTGTTCACCAGGGTAAAGGGTAGGGTGAGGTGCTGTTCAACAGGGTAGAATGTATGGTGAGGTGCTGTTCAACAGGGTAGAATGTATGGTGAGGCTATGTTCAACAGGGTAGAGGGTAGGTTGAGGTGCTGTTCAACAGGCAGGAAAGGGTAGGGTGAGGTGCTGTTCAACAGGCAGGAGAGGGTAGGGTGAGGTGATGTTCAACAGGCAGGAGAGGGTAGGGTGAGGTGATGTTCAACAGGCAGGAGATGGTAGGGTGAGGTGATTTTCAACAGGGTAGAGGGTAGGGTGAGGTGCTGTTCAACAGGCAGTAGAGGGTAGGGTAAGGTGCTGTTCAACAGGGTAGAGGGTAGGGTGAGGTGATGTTCAACTGGGTAGAGGGTAGGTTGAGGTGATGTTCAATAGGGTAGAGGTTAGGGTGAGATGATGTTCAACAGGGTAGAGGGTAGGTTGAGGTGATGTTCAACGGGGTAGAGGTTAGTGTGAGGTGCTGTTCAACAGGGTAGAGGGTAGGGTGAGGTGATGTTCAATAGGGTAGAGGGTAGGGTGAGATGATGTTCAACAGGGTAGAGGGTAGGTTGAGGTGATGTTCAACGGGGTAGAGGTTAGGGTGAGGTGCTGTTCAACAGGGTAGACGGTAGTGTGAGGTGATGTTCAACAGGGTGGAGGGTAGGGTGAGGTGATGTTCAACAGAGTAGAGGGTAGGGTGAGGTGCTGTTCAACAGGCAGTAGAGGGTAGGGTGAGGTGCTGTTCAACAGGGTAGAGGGTAGGGTTGAGGTGCTGTTCAACAGGGTAGAGGGTAGGGTGAGGTGCTGTTCAACGGGGTAGAGGGTAGGGTGAGGTGATGTTCAACAGGGTAGAGGGTAGGGTGAGGTGATGTTCAACAGAGTAGATGGTAGGGTGAGGTGCTGTTCATCAGGCAGGATAGGGTAGGGTGAGGTGCTGTTCGACAGGAAGGATAGGGTAGGGTGAGGTGATGTTCAACAGGCAGGAGAGGGTAGGGTGAGGTGATGTTCAACAGGGTGGAGGGTAGGGTGAGGTGATGTTCAACAGAGTAGAGGGTAGGGTGAGGAGCTGTTCAACATGCAGGATAGGTCTGGTGAGGTGCTGTTCAACAGGCAGGATAGGGGTAGGGTGAGGTGATGTTCAACAGGCAGTAGAGGGTAGGGTGAGGTGCTGTTCAACAGGGTAGAGGGTAGGGTGAGGTGCTGTTCAACAGGGTAGATTGCATGGTGAGGTGATGTTCAACAGGGTCGAGGGTAGGGTGAGGTGATGTTCAACAGGTTTGAGGGTAGGTTGAGGTGCTGTTCAACAGGCAGGAGAGGGTTGGGGGAGGTGATGTTCAACAGGGTAGAGGGTAGGGTGAGGTGATTTTCAACAGGGTAGAGGGTAGGGTGAGGTGATTTTCAACAGGGTAGAGGGTAGGGTGAGGTGATGTTCAACAGGCAGGAGAGGGTAGGGTGAGGTGATGTTCAACGGGTAGAGGGTAGGGTGAGGTGCTGTTCAACAGGGTAGAGGGTAGGGTGAGGTGCTGTTCAACAGGGTAGAGGGTAGGGTGAGGTGCTGTTCAACAGGGTAGAGGGTAGGGTGAGGTGCTGTTCAACATGGTAGAGGGTAGGGTGAGGTGCTGTTCAACAGGGTAGAGGGTAGGGTGAGGTGCTGTTCAACAGGGTAGAGGGTAGGTTGAGGTGCTGTTCAACAGGCAGGAGAGGGTTGGGGGAGGTGATGTTCAACAGGGTAGAGGGTAGGGTGAGGTGATTTTCAACAGGGTAGAGGGTAGGGTGAGGCGATGTTCAACAGGGTGGAGGGTAGGGTGAGGTGATGTTCAACAGAGTAGAGGGTAGGGTGAGGTGCTGTTCAACATGCAGGATAGGTCTGGTGAGGTGCTGTTCAACAGGCAGGATAGGGGTAGGGGTGAGGTGATGTTCAACAGGCAGTAGAGGGTAGGGTGAGGTGCTGTTCAACAGGGTAGCGGGTAGGGTGAGGTGCTGTTCAACAGGGTAGATTGCATGGTGAGGTGATGTTCAACAGGGTAGATTGCATGGTGAGGTGATGTTCAACAGGGTCGAGGGTAGGGTGAGGTGATGTTCAACAGGTTTGAGGGTAGGTTGAGGTGCTGTTCAACAGAGTAGAGGGTAGGTTGAGGTGCTGTTCAACTGGCAGGAGAGGGTTGGGGGAGGTGATGTTCAACAGGGTAGAGGTTAGGGTGAGGTGATTTTCAACAGGGTAGAGGGTAGGGTGAGGTGATTTTCAACAGGGTAGAGGGTAGGGTGAGGTGATGTTCAACAGGCAGGAGAGGGTAGGGTGAGGTGATGTTCAACGGGTAGAGGGTAGGGTGAGGTGCTGTTCAACAGGGTAGAGGGTAGGGTGAGGTGCTGTTCAACAGGGTAGAGTGTAGGGTGAGGTGATGTTCAACAGGGTAGAGTGTAGGGTGAGGTGATGTTCAACAGAGTAGAGGGTAGGGTGAGATGATGTTCAACAGGGTAGAGGGTAAGGTGAGGTGCTGTTCAACAGGGTAGAGTGTAGGGTGAGGTGCTGTTCAACAGGGTAGAGGGTAGGGTGAGGTGATGTTCAACAGAGTAGAGGGTAGGGTGAGATGATGTTCAACAGGGTAGGGGTAGGGTGAGGTGATGTTCAACAGGGTAGAGGTAAGGTGAGGTGCTGTACAACAGGGTAGAGGTAGGGTGAGGTGCTGTTCAACAGGGTAGAGGGTAGGGTGAGGTGTTTCAACAGGGTAGAGGGTAGGGTGAGGTGCTGTTCAACAGGGTAGAGGGTAGGGTGAGGTGATTTTCAACAGGGTAGAGGGTAGGGTGAGGTGATGTTCAACAGGCAGGAGGGGGTAGGGTGAGGTGATGTTCAACGGGTAGAGGGTAGGTGAGGTGCTGTTCAACAGGCAGGAGAGGGTAGGTGAGGTGATTTTCAACAGGGTAGAGGGTAGGGTGAGGTGATGTTCAACAGGCAGGAGAGGGTAGGGGTGAGGTGATGTTCAACGGGTAGAGGGTAGGGTGATGTGCTGTTCAACAGGGTAGAGGGTAGGAGTGAGGTGCTGTTCAACAGGGTAGAGTGTAGGGTGAGGTGCTGTTCAACAGGGTAGAGGGTAGGGTGAGGTGATTTTCAACAGGGTAGAGGGTAGGGTGAGGTGATTTTCAACAGGGTAGAGGGTAGGGTGAGGTGATGTTCAACAGGCAGGAGAGGGTAGGGTGAGGTGATGTTCAACGGGTAGAGGGTAGGGTGATGTGCTGTTCAACAGGGTAGAGGGTAGGGTGAGGTGCTGTTCAACAGGGTAGAGTGTAGGGTGAGGTGCTGTTCAACAGGGTAGAATGTAGGGTGAGGTGCTGTTCAACAGGGTAGAGGGTAGGGTGAGGTGCTGTTCAACAGGGTAGAGGGTAGGTGAGGTGATTTTCAACCGGGTAGAGGGTAGGGGTGAGGTGATGTTCAACAGGCAGGAGAGGGTAGGGTGAGGTGCTGTTCAACAGGGTAGAGGGTAGGGTGAGGTGCTGTTCAACAGGGTAGAGGGTAGGATGAGGTGATGTTCAACAGGGTAGAGGGTAGGGTGAGGTGATGTTCAACAGGGTAGAGGGTAGGGTGAGGTGCTGTTCAACAGGGTAGAGGGTAGGGTGAGGTGATGTTCAACAGGGTAGAGGGTAGGGTGAGGTGCTGTTCAACAGGGTAGAGTGTAGGGTGAGGTGCTGTTCAACCGGGTAGAGGGTAGGGTGAGGTGATTTTCAAAGAGGGTAGGGTGAGGTGCTGTTCAACAGGGTAGAGGGTAGGGTGAGGTGCTGTTCAACAGGGTAGAGGGTAGGGTGAGGTGCTGTTCAACAGGATAGAGGGTAGGGTGAGGTTGGCTGGGGATCAGTTTCTTTAAGCTTGATTGTTGAATTTATAGTAAAAAAAAATCTGAGCTCTGGAAATGAAATGACATCCAAGTTATTTATTTTTTCCGAAACCAACTTGATATCTGTCAAAGTGGTTGCAAATCAAAATGGACATTGTTGAACTTTTAGTCACCAGAGAGAAGCATTGTATTGGTCGGTCTGGTAAGTGGTTGTACTTTAGTCACCAGAGAGAAGCATTGTATTGGTCAGTCTGGTAAGTGGTTGTACTTTTAGTCACCAGAGAGAAGCATTGTATTGGTCGGTCGGGTAAGTGGTTGTTTTATTGCTCTTGTTCCAGGTGAGCACCTGGAGAAGATCATCCCCATGGTGATGACGTTCTGCAGTGTGGAGGACGATGAACTCAGGGAGTACTGCTTCCAGGCCTTTGAAGCCTTCATCCGCAGGTAAAAAAATAAATAAATAAAAACTTGAGTGAATCTCTCTCTCTCTCTCTCTCTCTCTACTTGAGGTTGCTCTTGTGATTTATTCCACCCATTACTAGCTGACCAGAGCCCAGTGCTCACACAAGATTAGACACAGATGAAAAAACAGACCCATAACTACTAAATTCGTTCAATAGTTGATCTGTTATTTCTATATGAGATGCCCCAAGGAGATGTCCCCACATATGTCCACGGTGATCAAGCTGTGTCTGAGGTACGTCACCTATGACCCCAACTACAACTATGATGTGGATGAGGGCGGGATGAGGACGGGATGAGTCCATGGACACAGAGGACGGAGAGGATGAGGGACCAAGGTACTCAAACTATCAACAAACCTATCAACAGCAACTATGCTGATGTGCAATTATTAAATAGAGTTAGGATCAGGTTTGAGGTTCAGTTAGGGTCAGATTTGAGATTAGAGTTAGGGTCAGGTTTGAGATTAGAGTTAGGGTCAGGTTTGAGGTTAGGGTCAGGTTTGGGGTTAGAGATGGGGTCAGGTTTGGGGTTAGAGTTAGGGTCAGGTTAGAGGTTCGAGTTAGGGTCAGGTTTGAGGTTCGAGTTAGGGTCAGGTTTGAGGTTAGAGTTAGGGTCAGATTTGAGATTAGAGTTAGGGTCAGATTTGAGATTAGAGTTAGGGTCAGGTTTGAGGTTAGAGTTAGGGTCAGGTTTGAGGTTAGAGTTAGGGTCAGGTTTGAGGTTAGAGTCGGGGTCAGGTTTGAGGTTAGAGTTAGGGTCAGGTTTGGGGTTAGGGTCAGGTTTGGGGTTAGAGATGGGGTCAGGTTTGGGGTTAGAGTTAGTGTTAGGTTAGAGTTAGGGTCAGGTTAGAGGTTCGAGTTAGGGTCAGGTTAGAGGTTCGAGTTAGGGTCAGATTTGAGATTAGAGTTAGGGTCAGGTTTGAGGTTAGAGTTAGGGTCAGGTTTGAGGTTAGAGTCAGGGTCAGGTTTGAGGTTAGAGTTAGGGTCAGGTTTGGGGTTAGGGTCAGGTTTGGGGTTAGAGATGGGGTCAGGTTTGGGGTTAGAGTTAGTGTCAGGTTAGAGTTAGGGTCAGGTTTGAGGTTAGAGTTAGGGTCAGGGTAAGGGAATTTAGGGAATTTAAATGCAATCTATTAGACATTAATTGTAATATGGTATGCGTATATGGACATTGGAACAAAGTCAACATTCTTTTCCTTGCAGAGTCAGATGACGAGTACAGTGACGATGACGACATGAGCTGGAAGGTACGGAGGTCGTCTGTGAAGTGTCTGGAGGCTGTGATCAGCACAAGGAGAGACCTGCTAGTGGAGCTCTATGGGTCCGTAGCTCCAACCCTGCTGGCTCGGTTTAAAGAGAGGGAGGAGAACGTCAGGACGGACATCTTTGTAGCTTTTGTTGCCTTACTCAAACAGACCAGGCCTTCTCAGGGCCTCATCGCCACGGCAACAGAGCCTGGAGTCCAAGAAGATCCAGCCATCACTCTGCTCAAGAAACAGGTCATTTGTTTTGATTTTTGTTGTTGTTTTTGTTGTTGTTGTTTTCTAAAACATTAATCAACCGGCGTTAGTCTCATGGGGCTAAAATGCCTTTTAAAGTGGGACCTCATCCAAGACATCAGCAGAGCATACAGTAATAGTGTATATCACAATACAGAGATGACAAGGTGAATTAGGAGACATATTTAAGTACGTTTTAATGTGAGCTTTCATTCGTTTGAGGTGTTCCTCAGGGCTTTTTGTTGTTGTTTCCCAGGTCCCCACAGTAGTGAAGGCTCTCCACAAGCAGCTGAAGGAGAAGAGTATGAAGTCTAGACAGGGCTGTTTCAGTTTGCTGACAGAGCTGGCCAACGTACTGCCAGGAGCCCTGGGAAAACACATACCATCTCTCATCCCTGGTAATCTCACTCACACCCTCACATACCATCTCTCATCCCTGGTAATCTCACTCACACCCTCACATACCATCTCTCATCCCTGGTAATCTCACTCACACCCTCACATACCATCTCTCATCCCTGGTAATCTCACATACCATCTCTCATCCCTGGTAACCTCACTCACACCCTCACATACCATCTCTCATCCCTGGTAATCTCACTCACACCCTCACATACCATCTCTCATCCCTGGTAATCTCACATACCATCTCTCATCCCTGGTAATCTCACTCACACCCTCACATACCATCTCTCATCCCCGGTAACCTCACTCACACCCTCACATACCATCTCTCATCCCCGGTAACCTCATCCCCGGTAACCTGTAGTTAGTCATCCCCGGTAACCTGTAGTTAGTCACACCCTCACATACCATCTCTCATCCCTGGTAATCTCACTCACACCCTCACATACCATCTCTCATCCCCGGTAAACCTCACTCACATCCCTGGCAACCTCACTCACATCCCTGGTAAACCTCACTCACATCCCTGGCAACCTCACTCACACGTTCACTTACCCGCAGCTTCTTATCGAAATTACTACATTCCTTTGTTCATTTCTGAGGCCAGTAGTTTTTCCATTACAAATTGGATTTCATTTAGATCCCCATTGGCTGTTGCAAAAGCAGCAGCTACTCTTCCTGGGTTCCACAATAAACAAGAATCATGACAGAATACAGGACAATAATAGACAAGAACAGCTCAATGACAGAGCTACATAACATTTAAAATGATCTTGACCATCTGCTGACGAGTAGGGCCTCAGGAGGTGATCTTATAGAAGGGGTCCTCCTGAGGCAGGAGGATGGCTGCTTAGGAGGACCTTGAGGAAAGACAGGGCATCGATCATGTGACCTGGCCAGGAAAAACTCAGGGCCTACTGTAGTTATAGGCTACAACAGTTGTTAATTTCTTCTCTGTAGTTAGTCAGGACAATTTCGCGTTCTAGCCACGTGGTCAGGAAAACTCCCGTCAATAAAAATATAGTACTATAACTTAAAAGGAAATAATGCTTGGAAGGGTTATAGATACAATGTCAAAAAAGTCATCTCGACATTCATATTCACCTTTTCTCTGGCATCTCTCTTTTCAGGTATAGTTCACTCCCTGACAGACAAGTCTACCTCGTCCAACATGAAGATCGATGCCCTCTCTTTCCTCAATGTCCTCCTGTGCAGCCATCCTCCTGCCGTGTTCCAGCCTCACATGAAGGTTATTCTGCCTCCGGTGGTGCAGTGTGTGGAGGACCCCTTCTATAAGATCACCTCCGAAGCCCTACTGGTCACGCAGCAGATGGTCAAGATCATATGCCCGTTAGGGAGGTAGGTACTGTAGCCCAGAGGTTAGAGAGGTGGATCAGTAATCAAAAGGTTGCTGGTTCAAGTCCTGGTCCATGGGGAGGAAATTGTGAGGACTGAACTGGCTACTGGTGTCAGATCGTTGTTTTTACTGGGGTTGGGATGAAAGGTAGAATAAGAAATTCCGTTCCAAATAAAAGTATCTATTCTACTCTAGATAAACTACCCGCCTTCGATGTCAAGCCCTACGTGAAGGATGTGTTCTCTGCCACTCTGAAGAGGCTGAAGGCTGCAGACATTGACCAGGAAGTGAAGGAGAGGGCCATTTCCTGTATGGGTCACATCGTGTGTCACCTAGGAGACCAGCTGGGCGGGGACCTCCAGCCGACACTGCAGATCTTCCTGGAGAGACTGAAGAACGAGATCACCAGGTAGGTAGCCTAGTGTTTTGCAGGTACAAATCCCTGCTCCCAACTGTAAAAACAACATCTGGTGTAGGCTGGGAAGTGAGCCTGCAACAGGAGAGTTACTTTGGCATCAGTATCCCAATACTATCTCGTGCCATTGAGCAAGACACTCAACCCCATAAACTAAACTGTGGCTAACTCTTTCATCAAAGCTCTCTGTGGGTTTATATGTATATTGTGTGTGTGTGGGGGGTGGGGGGGTGTAAAACAAAAAGTGTCTCCATGACAATAATGTATGTTATCCAGGGTTCATCTTTGCATCTCTCCAATAATGGCTTCTGTGACAACTTGTGGAGCGTCCTTGAGGGCTGTCTCTGTTTCAAACTGGTCCAATTCTTCTCCTCACAGGCTGACAGCGGTGAAGACACTGACTCTCATCGCCACATCGCCCCTCAGGATCGACCTCCGACCTTTACTCACTGAGGGCATCCCCATCCTGGCCTCCTTCCTCAGGAAGAACCAGCGCGCCCTCAAGCTGAGCACACTGACTGCCTTCAACATGATAGTTATGAACTACAGCGACAGCCTGAAGCCGCCCGTGATCGAGGCTGTGCTCAACGAGCTACCTGCCCTGATCGAGGAGAACGACATGCACATATCCCAGGTGGCGGTGATGCTTCTCACCTGTATAGCTAGGTGTGCCCCTCCTCCCTGTCCAAGATCGGGAACACCGTCTTACCTGGTGTGTTTCATCTGGTTCATTCCCCATTGCTGCAAGGAGGGGCTCTGTCGGCCATCTTGGAGTTCTTCAAGGCCCTGGTGGTCACTAAGGCTGGGAACATGGGATATAACGACCTCTTGAAAGCTCTCACCGGTCCTTTCCACGGCTCAGCGAAGGCTACAGACCCCACACCCATGCACAGACAGTCTTACTACTCTGTGGCCAGGTAGGAGTAGTGGTTTGTTTGATTGATTGATTGATTGATTGATTGATTGAGCGTACAGATAAAGAGGATAGATATAAGTGATATACCTATAGTGTCTTGTAGAGGCATGAGAAACACAAAATGATGTTTTTATTTTTTCTGTTTTATATTGTCTCTTGTTTTGGCCAGGTGTGTAGCTGCTCTATCCTCCGTGTGCCCTAAAGAAGCATCCGGAATGGTCACCGGCTTCATCCAGGAAGTCAAGAACCCCAAGTGTTCCGAGTCCGTCAGAATCCTGTCTTTCCTGTGTCTGGGGGAGGCGGGCGTACCATGAACCTGGGGGTCAGAAGGAACTAAAGACCGTGATCCTGGAGGCCTTCTCCTCTCCCAACGAGGAAGTCAAGTCAGCCGCTTCCTGCGCTCTGGGGAACATCTGTGTGGGCAACCTGGAGGACTACCTTCCCTTTATGCTGACGGAGATCGGGTAGCCAGGCTAAGAGAAGGTACCTGCTGTTACACAGCCTCAAAGAGGTGATCAGCGCCTGCTCGACGGAGAGCTTGTTGGCCCACGTCGAGGATATCTGGGCTCTGCTCTTTAAGAACCGCGAGTGTGCCCGAAGAGGGGACGCAGGAATGTGGTGGCGGAGTGCCTGGGAAACTCACCATGGCCAACCCGGCTCAGCTCTTGCCCAGGCTCAAACAACAGCTGTCCTCAGGGTCTCCTGTGGCCCGCAGTACTGTGGTCACTGCTGTTAAGTTCACCATCGTTGACCAGCCTGTACCTATAGATTCACTACTCAAAGGATGCATAGGTAAATGTCAAAGTGACGCAACATATAACTTTTTCTACACTGGTTATATGATAGCCTTATTCAACCGTAGTGCACTTCTTTTGGGTTAAAGCCACGTCTGGTTAAAAATAGTGCACTTTATGGAGGAATGGGGTGTCATTTAAAATGCACCCACAACATGCTGCAATGTCCAGGGTTGTATTCATTCAGTTAATGAAAAAAATAATAATATTTCCAACGGGAAATATTTTTTGGTGTGTTTGCCTCCCGGTTTCTGTTTGATTTCTCCCATTTGGTTCTTAATGAACATCACCCTGTTCTCTATGCCAGGTGACTTCCTGAAGACTCTGCAGGACAAAGACCCGAATGTGCGTCGTGTGGCCTTGGTGATGTTCAACTCAGCGTTCCACAACAAACCTTCTCTGATCCGCGGTCTGCTAGCCTCAGTACTGCCTAGCCTCTACAACGAGACACAGATCAGGAAGGACCTCATCAGAGAGGTAGTGTGTGTGTGTGTGTGCGTGTGTGTGTGTGTGTGTGTGTGTGTGTGTGTGTGTGTGTGTGTGTGTGTGTGTGCAGCTAGCCTCAATATCACCTAACCTCTACATACAAGACACAGATCAAGAAGGACCTTATCAGAGAGGTAGTGTGTGTGTGTGTGTGTGTGTGTGTGTGTGTGTGTGTGTGTGTGTGTGTGTGTGTGTGTGTGTGTGTGTGTGTGTGTGTGTGCAGCTAGCCTCAATATCACCTAACCTCTACATACAAGACACAAATCAAGAAGGAGGCTGTTGCCTTGACCGTGTTACCGCCACACCTGATGTCATGTGGTGTCATGGCTGACCCATGTGACCGTTGAGTCACTGTAATCTCCTCTTATACACTCTGGAAGAGCTTTAGTAGTACTCGACAACTCGATAACGATCATCGGGTCGTCAAGCTAATGGCCTGGTAATCAGGGCTCTATTGTCCCTGATAACCTCTCTGACATCAATGCAAATGAGATGGGAGAATCACATCAAAACACGTATCATTAAAACAGTATCAGTGCTTTTAAAACTCACCACTGTGATCGATACATGTGAAGAAAGAGGTTCAATAACAGGTTGAAACTGAGTGGGGAACAAAGTGGTTGTTGCGGATGTTGTTTCAAAGAAACACAACTGAAAAAAAAATAACAACCCTGAATTGAAATAATGATTGTGCCATTATGCAATACATAGTGTTTTGGAAATTCTTACACAGGGACACTCGAAGTTTAATCTTAGATTAATCGCTGTTTATTGCCAGCAAGCTAGAGTGAGTACAGTCAAACTTAGATGTTTTATATACCGACAAGTTATATTTGCATGATTATTCATAATTAATGGTTGCTTCATTCATGTGACGACCAATACTGGGTCATGCATGTGACAGACCAATACTGGGTCATGCATGTGACAGACCAATACTGGGTCATGCATGTGACGACCAATACTGGGTCATAAATGTGACAGACCAATACTGGGTCATGCATGTGACAGACCAATACTCTGTCATGCATGTGACAGACCAATGCTTCTGATGTCTAAGCTGAGACCTTAAAAAACGGAGATATCCCTTTGCTCTAAACAAGTTTCTGGGCGTCCTGTCAAATTGCAGATACTGATAGTGAGGATTCGTTCAATCAGTCACTTACATGAACACAGACATTAGAAAAGCACAAACAGAAAAATGTCCGTCACAATAGTCTATTGCTTATTACGCCTGGCAGAAAAACATTTTTTTTTTTTAAACTGATTTAAGATGTCTTTGGTACGCAATTGGTCGAGCCTAAACGTATTCAGAGTTGGGCGACAATTATAGTGAATTTTGTATTTTGAATAGCCTCGTAATAGGTCATATTTTATATTTTCATAATTAATAGGCTGACACATTACAGAATATCTGACCACCGTGTGTTTCCATCTCATCCGCTCTCTCCTTCATTCCTTTATTGAGCACGTAGAGGGGCGGTCAACAGTTTAATGAAATATGTTTCCTCGTGAAAACATGTTACTAAACTCAGCAAAAATAGAAACGTCCGTTTTTTAGACCCTACCTTTCAAAGATAATTAGTAAAAAATCCAAATAACTTCCCAGAGCTTCATTGTAAAGGGTTTAAACACTGTTTCCCAGTGTTTCCAATGCTTGTTCAATGAACCATAAACAATTAATGAACATGCACCTGTGGAACGGTCGTTAAGACACTAACAGCTTACAGACGGCAGGCAATTAAGGTCACAGTTATGAAAACTTAGACCACTAAAGAGGCCTTTCTACTGACTCTGAAAAACACCAAAATCAAGATGCCCAGAGTCCCTGCTCATCTGTGTGAATGTGCCTTAGGCATGCTGCAAGGAGGCATGAGGACTGCAGATGTGGCCAGGGCAATAAATTCCAATATCGGTACTGTGAGATGCCCAAGACAGCACTACAGGGAGACAGGACGGACAGCTGATCGTCCTCACAGTGGCAGACCACGTTTCACACCTGTACAGGATCGGTACATCCGAACATCACACCTGCAGGACAGGTACAGGATGGCAACAACAACTGCCTGAGTTACACCAGGAATGCACAATCCCTCCATCAGTGCTCAGACTGTCCGCAATAGGCTGATAGAGGCTGGACTGAGGGCTTGTAGGCCTGTTGTAAGGCAGGTCCTCACCAGACATCATAGGAAACAACGTCGCCTATGAGCACAAACCCACCGTCGCTGGACCAGACAGGACTGGCAAAAAGTGCTCTTTCACTGACGAGCCGCGGTTTTGTCTCACCAGGGGTAATGGTCGGATTCACGTTTATCGTCAAAGGAATAAACGTTATACCGAGACCTGTACTCTGGAGCGGGAATCGATTTGGAGGTGGAGGGTCCGTCATGGTCTGGGGCGATGTGTCACAGCACCATCGGGCGGAGCTTGTTGTCATTGCAGGAAATCTCAATGCTGTGCGTTACAGAGAAGACATCCTCCTCCCTCATGTGGTCCCTTTCCTTCACGCTCATCCTGACATGACCCTCTAGCATTACGATGCCACCAGCCATACTGCTCGTTCTGTGCGTGATTTCCTGCAAGACAGGAATGTCAGTGTTCTGCCATGGTCATTTATTTAAGTGTCATATTTGGGGCAGCAGGTAGCCAAGTCGGGAAGCGCGTTGGGCCAGTAACCGAAAGGTTGCTAGATCGAATCCCCAAGCTGACAGGGTAAAAATCTGTCGTTCTGCCCCTGAACAAGGCAGTTAACCCACTGTTCCTAGGCCGTCATTGTAAATAAATAATAACTTGTTATTGACTGACTTGCCAAGTTAAATAAAGGTTAAATAAATAATAAAAAATAAAACATGATCTCAGTATATATACACCTGGTCTGAAATGCCCCAGTGTCACGTTCGTGGAGGAGACCAAGGAGCAGGAGAGAGATGAATACATACTACTTTAATGAAGACGAAGAGACACTTAACAAACTTACAAAACAATAAACCGAACGTGCCGCTATAATATACTAGTACAGGCAACTGGACATGGACCTAGATAATCACCCGTGAAATACTCAAGGAATATGGCTGCCTAAATATGGTTCCCAATCAGAGACAACAATAAACAGCTGCCTCTAATTGAGAACCAATCTAGGCAACCATAGACATACAAAAACCCTAGACAGGACAAAAACATATAATCACCCATGTCACACCCTGACCTAACCAAAATAATAAAGAAAACAAAGAATACTAAGGTCAGGGCGTGACACCCAGAGTCTGCAACACCACTCAGCAAGGGGCACCACCAAGCAAGCGGCACTATGAAGACCAAGGAGCTCTCCAAACAGGTCAGGGACAAAGTTGTGGAGAAGTACATATCGGGGTTGGGTTATAACAAAATATCCGAAACTTTGAACATCCCACTGAACACCATTAAATCCATTATTAAAAAATGGAAAGAATATGGCACCACAACAAACCTGCCAAGAAAGGGCCGCCCACCAAAACTCACGGACCAGGCAATGAGGGCATTAATCAGAGAGGCAACAAAGAGACCAAAGAGAACCCTGGAGGAGTTGTAAAGCTGCACAGCGGAGATTAGAGTATCTGTCTGTAGGACCACTTTAAGCCATACACTCCACAGAGCTGGGCTTTATGGAAGAATGGCCAGAAAAAAGCCATTGCTTAAAGAAAGAAATAAGCAAACACAGTTGCTGTTAGCCAAAAGGCATGTGGGAGACTAAAATTGAGCTTTTTGGCCATCAAGGAAAGTGCTATGTCTGGCGCAAACCCAACACCTCTCGTCACCCCGAGAACATCATCCATGTTGTGGGGATGTTTTTCATCAGCAGGGACTGGGAAACTGGTCAGAATTGAAGGAATGATGGATGGCGATGGGAAACATGTTTCAGTCTTCCAGAGATTTGAGACTGGGACGGAGGCTCACCTTCCAGCAGGAAAATGACCCTAAGCTGCTAAAGCAACACACAAGTGTTTTAAGGGGAAACATTTAAATGTCTTGGAATGGCCTAGTTAAGGCCCAGACCTCAATCCAATTGAGAATCTGTGGTATGACTTAAAGATTGCTGTACACCAGCAGAGCCCATCCAACTTGAAAGAATTGGATCAGTTTTGCCTTGAAGAATGGGCAAAAATCCCAGTGGCTTGATGTGTCAAGCTTATAGAGACATACCCCAAGAGACTTGCAGCTGTAATTGCTGCAAAAGGTGGCTCTACAAAGTATTGACTTTGGGGGGGGGGGGGGGGTGAATAGTTATGCACACTCAAGTTTCTTTGTCTTATTTCTTATTTGTTTCACAAGAAAATATATTTGTATCTTCAAAGTGGTAGCCATGTTGTGTAAATCGAATGATACAGATCCCCCCAAAAAATCTATTTTAATTCCAGGTTGTGAGGCAACACAATAGGAAAAATGCCCAGGGGGTGAATCCTTTCACAAGCCACTGTGTGTGTCGAGTGGAGTCCAATGTGTGCATTTTGATAAATCCCCTGTATTGACTATATGTTGAATATGTGTATGTTGTAAAATGAGAGGATGGTATCGCTTTAATCACAGTACAGGCAACCATTACGTCAATAACAATAAACGGATCGACGAAGAACACTTAGGTGATAAAATAACAAACGGATTGACGAATAACAAGCTTGCTTTTTAGACACAAACACATTCACACACTTGCTCACTCACTCACTCACTCACTCCACTCACTCACCCTCCTCCTCCTCCTCTTCTTCCTCCATTACTCTGTCTATGTCAGGTGGAGATGGGTCCGTTCAAGCACACAGTGGACGATGGTCTGGACGTGAGAAAGGCAGCGTTTGAGTGCATGTATACTTTGCTGGACAGCTGTCTGGACTGCTTGGACATCTTCGAGTTCCTCGACCGCGTAGAAGAAGGCCTTAAAGACCACTACGACATCAGAGTAAGACTGCACGTAAACTTAGCAGGACCGCAAACTTAACTTCTTCAAGGCCATTTGAAATCCCTAAAACATGGTACTAGTGTGTTGGGGCACTCCTAAACCGGACAAATGATGCTTAAAGTACACAGCCAACTTAATGGTTTTAGATGAGAGCAGTGCCACACGCTGTCTGTCAGAAAAGAATTGGGGAGGTTTTTAAATCTTTAAATCTAAATCTTAATTCACCCAGAACTCTTTTTTTTAACGAGAGACCAACTTTGATGCAATGAGAGATTTGTCAACCAATGCCATAAAGATGTGTTTACCACAACCTCCTCATTTGCTAAATTCTCCTTATTTTACAGTGTTCTCCTCTTGTTTTGTATCGGCATTAGCACTGTATATATGACCCCAATTCTAACTCCCAAGACGGTGGCAATTTGAAAACATGAACAAGTAGATTGTGCTGATTTAAAAGGCACATTGAACCATGTTGCACGCTCCAAATTCTGTGGCTAGTGCTCAAACTGAATTCCTCCATTATTATGCACGTCCGGCATTGAAAACAGATAGAATGTCTCTCCCATCTTATTTCTCTAAAATGTCTTCCTGCCTGTCCCCCCTCCCCTTACCCAGATGTTGACATTCATCATGCTGGCCAGACTCTGCTGTCTGTGTCCCAATGCTGTGGTCCAGAGACTGGACAGACTGATCGAACCTCTCAGGGTTACCTGCACCACTAAGGTAAGGAGACTTATGACATGGCAGTCCACACAAGCCTCAAATAATTAAAAGCGAGGGCCTATCCGAGTGGCGCAGTGGTCTAAGGCAGTACAAGCTGTGTCACTAGAGATTCTGGGTTGGACTACAGGCTCTGTCGCAGGCGGCCGTGACCAGGAGACCCATGGGGGGCGCACAATTGGTCCAGCGTCGTCCGGGTTAGGGAGGGTTTGGCCGGCAGGGAGGTCCTTGTCTCATCGCGCACTAGCGACTCCTGTGGCGGGCCGGGGCAGTGCACGCTGACACGGTCACCAGGTGTACGGTGTTTCCTCCGACACTTTGTTGTGGCTGGCTTCTGGGTTAAGTGGGCGTTGTGTCAAGAAGCAGTGCGGCTTGGTTGGGTTGTGTTTCGGAGGACGCACGGTTCTCGACCTTCGCCTCTCCCATGTCCGTACGCGAGTTGCAGCGATGAGACAAGACTATAACTACCAATTGGAGGCCACGAAATTGGGGGTCATTTTTATTTTATTTTTTATAATTATTATTAAAAGCGTCACTTTTCTTATGTGGATGTCAACAAACTAGAACAGATCCACCTTGACTTGTGTGCAGGACACATATTTGCACTTTTCGTCTGGTTTGAATTGACTAACCATCCGTAAACATCTTACCATTATTATGCTAAGCTATACTGGTTAGGAAATATAACTGTGAAAGAACACCAATCAAAACCATGTGCATTATTGCATCATCTTCGTTCCAGGGGAAGGTCGGGCTTGTGCCAGTCCACAGTCTAAGAACCTTCTATTTGGGTTGTATAATGTGCACTTCGACAATATGCCAAGTAGTAAATTGTGTGAACTGACGTTCACAAAAAGCATGAAGGACATTTATAGCAGAATTACAATTCGATGTTCATCCTGCAAGAATGTTATATACAGTGAGCTCCATAAGTATTGGGACAGTGACACATTTCTGTTTGTTTTGGCTCTGTACTCCAGCATTTTGGATTTGAAATGATACAGGTGACTACGAGGTTAAAGGTCAGACTGTCAGCTTTAATTTGAGGATATTTTCATCCATATCAGGTGAACCGTTTAGATATTACAACACTTTTTGTACATAGTCTCCCTATTTTAGGGGACCAAAAGTATTGGGACAAATTGACTTACAGTGCCTTCAACAAGTATTCATATCCCTATCCCTATCAACAAGTATACATATATATATATATATATATCATATATATATATATATATATATATATATATATATATATATATATATATATATATATATATATATATATATATATATATATATATATATATATATATATATATATATATTGTCTTATTCCACTTTTTGTTGTGTTACAGCCTGAAATTCAAAATGGATTAAAACATTTTTTTTCTCTCACACACATCTACACACAATACCTCATAATGACAAAGTGAAAACATGTGTATATTAGATATTTCTGTATTTCATTTTCAGTACATTTGCCAACATGTAAAAAAAAAACAAGTGTTCACACCCCTGAGTCAATACATACTAGAATCACCTTTGGAAGTGATTACAGCTGTGAGCCTTTCTGGGTAAGGCTCTAATAAGAGCTTTGCACGCCTGGATAATTCTTCCAAGCTCTGTCCAATTGATTGTTGATCATTGCTAAGCAGCCATTTTCAAGTCTTGCCATAGATTTTCAAGCTGATTTAAGTCAAAAGTGTAACTAGGTCACTCAGGAATATTCAATGTTGTCTTGATAAGCAACTCCAGCGTATATTTGGCCTTGTGTTTTAGGTTATTGTCCTGCTGAAAGGTGAATTTGTCTCCCAGTGTCTGTTGGAAAGCAGACTAAACCAGCTTTTCCTCTAGGATTGTGCTTAGGTCTATTCTGTTTATTTTTGTCCGAAAAAAAAAACTCCCTAGTCCCTGCCGATGACAAGCATACCCATAACATGATGCAGCCACCACCATGGTTGAAAATATGAAGCGTGATACTCAGTGATGAGTTTTGTTGGATTTGCCCCAAACATGACGCTTTGTATTCAGGATATAAAGTTAATTTCTTTGCCACATGATTTTGCAGTTTTACTTTAGTGCCTTATTGCGAACAGGACGCATGTTTTGGAACATTTGAAATTCACTGCTCAACTGAGGAACCATATAGATAATTGTAATGTGTGGGGTAGTCATCAAACAATATATGGTAAACACTATTTTATTGCACACAGAGTCCATGCAACTTATTATTTGACTTGTTAAGAAACATTGTTACTCCTGAACTTATTTATACTTACCATAACAAAGTGGTTGAATACTTATTGACTCGAGACATTTCAGCCTTCTATTTTTTATTCATTTGTAAAAAAAATGTTTCAAAAACCGTCATTCCACTTTGACATTATGGGGTATTTATTGTGTGTAGGCCAGTGACACAGAATCACAGTTTCATTCATTTTAAATGTCGGCTATAACAACAAAATGAGGAAACATGTATAATATAATAATAATATATCCCATTTAGCAGACGCTTTTGTCCAAAGCGACTTACAAGTCGGCTGGGGCCACTACTTTTACATATGGGTGGCCCCAGCAGGAATCGAACCCACGACGCTTGGCGTTGCAAGCGCCATGCTCTACCGACTGAGCCACACAGGACAGGTGTGAATACATTCTGAAGGCCCTACAGCTACAACCTGTTAGTTTAGAGCTGTGAACACTACAGCTACAAACTGTTAGTTTAGAGCTGTGAACACTACAGCTACAACCTGTTAGTTTAGAGCTGTGAACACATAGCTACAACCTGTTAGTTTAGAGCTGTGAACACATAGCTACAACCTGTTAGTTTAGAGCTGTGAACACATAGCTACAACCTGTTAGTTTAGAGCTGTGAACACATAGCTACAACCTGTTAGTTTAGAGCTGTGAACACATAGCTAAAATCCGTTAGTTTAGTGCTGTGAACACATAGCTACAACCTGTTAGTTTAGAGCTGTGAACACATAGCTACAACCTGTTAGTTCATTTAACCTGTTAGTTTAGTGCTGTGAACACATAGCTACAACCTGTTAGTTTAGAGTTGTGAACACATAGCTACAACCTGTTAGTTTAGAGCTGTGAACACATAGCTACAACCCGTTAGTTAATTTAACCTGTTAGTTTAGTGCTGTGAACACTACAGCTACAACCCATTAGTTCATTTAACCTGTTAGTTCATGTGAACACATAGCTACAACCCATTAGTTTAGTGCTGTGAACACATAGCTACAACCTGTTAGTTTAGTGCTGTGAACACTACAGCTACAACCTGTTAGTTTAGAGGTGTGAACACATAGCTACAACCTGTTAGTTCATTTAACCTGTTAGTTTAGTGCTGTGAACACATAGCTACAACCTGTTAGTTAATTTAACCCGTTAGTTAATTTAACCCGTTAGTTCATTTAACCTGTTAGTTTAGAGCTGTGAACACTACAGCTACAACCCGTTAGTTCATTTAACCTGTTAGTTTAGAGCTGCGAACACTACAGCTACAACCCGTTAGTTCATTTAACCTGTTTGTTTAGAGGTGTGAACACACAGCTACAACCCGTTAGTTCATTTAACCTGTTAGTTTAGTGCTGTGAACACATAGCTACAACCTGTTCGTTTAGTGCTGTGAACACATAGCTACAACCTGTTAGTTTAGAGCTGTGAACACATAGCTACAACCTGTTAGTTTAGAGCTGTGAACACATAGCTACAACCCGTTAGTTCATTTAACCTGTTAGTTTAGTGCTGGGAACACATAGCTACAACCCGTTAGTTTAGTGCTGTGAACACTACAGCTACAATCTGTTAGTTTAGAGCTGTGAACACATAGCTACAACCTGTTAGTCCATTTAACCTGTTAGTTTAGTGCTGTGAACACATAGCTACAACCCGTTAGTTCATTTAATCCGTTAGTTCATTGAACTTGTTAGTTTAGAGCTGTGAACACGACAGCTACAACCCGTTAGTTCATTTAACCTGTTAGTTTAGAGGTGTGAACACACAGCTACAACCCGTTAGTTCATTTAACCTGTTAGTTTAGTGCTGTGAACACATAGCTACAACCCATTAGTTCATTCAACCCGTTAGTTCATTTAACCTGTTAGTTTAGAGCTGTGAACACGACAGCTACAACCCGTTAGTTCATTTAACCTGTTAGTTTAGAGCTGGGAACACTACAGCTACAACCCGTTAGTTCATTCAACCCGTTAGTTCATTTAACCTGTTAGTTTAGTTCATGTGAACACATAGCTACAACCCGTTAGTTTAGTGCTGTGAACACATAGCTACAACCTGTTAATTTAGAGCTGTGAACACATAGCTACAACCTGTTAGTTCATTTAACCTGTTAGTTTAGTGCTGTGAACACATAGCTACAACCTGTTAGTTCATTTAACCCGTTAGTTCATTTAACCAGTTAATTCATTTAACCTGTTAGTTTAGAGCTGTGAACACTACAGCTACAACCCATTAGTTCATTTAACCTGTTAGTTTAGAGTTGTGAACACTACAGCTACAACCCATTAGTTCATTCAACCCGTTAGTTCATTTAACCTGTTAGTTTAGAGCTGGGAACACATAGCTACAACCTGTTCGTTTAGTGCTGTGAACACATAGCTACAACCTGTTAGTTTAGAGCTGTGAACACATAGCTACAACCTGTTAGTTTAGAGCTGTGAACACATAGCTACAACCCATTAGTTCATTCAACCCGTTAGTTCATTTAACCTGTTAGTTTAGAGCTGGGAACACATAGCTACAACCTGTTCGTTTAGTGCTGTGAACACATAGCTACAACCTGTTAGTTTAGAGCTGTGAACACATAGCTACAACCTGTTAGTTTAGTGCTGTGAACACATAGCTACAACATGTTCGTTTAGTGCTGTGAACACATAGCTACAACCTGTTAGTTTAGAGCTGTGAACACATAGCTACAACCTGTTAGTTTAGAGCTGTGAACACATAGCTACAACCCGTTAGTTCATTTAACCTGTTAGTTTAGTGCTGTGAACACATAGCTACAACCCGTTAGTTTAGTGCTGTGAACACTACAGCTACAATCTGTTAGTTTAGAGCTGTGAACACATAGCTACAACCTGTTAGTTCATTTAACCTGTTAGTTTAGTGCTGTGAACACATAGCTACAACCCGTTAGTTCATTTAACCTGTTAGTTTAGAGCTGGGAACACTACAGCTACAACCCGTTAGTTCATTTAACCCGTTAGTTCATTTAACCTGTTAGTTTAGAGGTGTGAACACACAGCTACAACCCGTTAGTTTAGTGCTGTGAACACATAGCTACAACCTGTTAGTTTAGAGCTGTGAACACATAGCTACAACCCGTTAGTTCATTTAACCTGTTAGTTTAGTGCTGTGAACACTACAGCTACAACCCATTAGTTCATTTAACCTGTTAGTTCATGTGAACACATAGCTACAACCCGTTAGTTTAGTGCTGTGAACACATAGCTACAACCTGTTGGTTTAGAGCTGTGAACACATAGCTACAACCTGTTAGTTCATTTAACATGTTAGTTTAGTGCTGTGAACACTACAGCTACAACCCATTAGTTCATTTAACCCGTTAGTTCATTTAACCAGTTAATTCATTTAACCTGTTAGTTTAGAGCTGTGAACACTACAGCTACAACCCATTAGTTCATTCAACCCGTTAGTTCATTTAACCTGTTAGTTTAGAGGTGTGAACACACAGCTACAACCCGTTAGTTCATTTAACCTGTTAGTTTAGTGCTGTGAACACATAGCTACAACCCGTTAGTTCATTTAACCTGTTAGTTTAGAGCTGTGAACACTACAGCTACAACCCGTTAGTTCATTTAACCTGTTAGTTTAGTTCATGTGAACACATAGCTACAACCCGTTAGTTTAGTGCTGTGAACACATAGCTACAACCTGTTAGTTTAGAGCTGTGAACACATAGCTACAACCTGTTAGTTCATTTAACCTGTTAGTTTAGTGCTGTGAACACATAGCTACAACCTGTTAGTTCATTTAACCCGTAAGTTCATTTAACCAGTTAATTCATTTAACCTGTTAGTTTAGAGCTGTGAACACTACAGCTACAACCCGTTAGTTCATTTAATCCGTTAGTTCATTGAACTTGTTAGTTTAGAGCTGTGAACACGACAGCTACAACCCGTTAGTTCATTTAACCTGTTAGTTTAGAGGTGTGAACACACAGCTACAACCCGTTAGTTCATTTAACCTGTTAGTTTAGTGCTGTGAACACATAGCTACAACCCATTAGTTCATTCAACCCGTTAGTTCATTTAACCTGTTAGTTTAGAGCTGTGAACACGACAGCTACAACCCGTTAGTTCATTTAACCTGTTAGTTTAGAGCTGGGAACACTACAGCTACAACCCGTTAGTTCATTCAACCCGTTAGTTCATTTAACCTGTTAGTTTAGTTCATGTGAACACATAGCTACAACCCGTTAGTTTAGTGCTGTGAACACATAGCTACAACCTGTTAGTTTAGAGCTGTGAACACATAGCTACAACCTGTTAGTTCATTTAACCTGTTAGTTTAGTGCTGTGAACACATAGCTACAACCTGTTAGTTCATTTAACCCGTTAGTTCATTTAACCAGTTAATTCATTTAACCTGTTAGTTTAGAGCTGTGAACACTACAGCTACAACCCATTAGTTCATTTAACCTGTTAGTTTAGAGTTGTGAACACTACAGCTACAACCCATTAGTTCATTCAACCCGTTAGTTCATTTAACCTGTTAGTTTAGAGCTGGGAACACATAGCTACAACATGTTCGTTTAGTGCTGTGAACACATAGCTACAACCTGTTAGTTTAGAGCTGTGAACACATAGCTACAACCTGTTAGTTTAGAGCTGTGAACACATAGCTACAACCCGTTAGTTCATTTAACCTGTTAGTTTAGTGCTGTGAACACATAGCTACAACCCGTTAGTTTAGTGCTGTGAACACTACAGCTACAATCTGTTAGTTTAGAGCTGTGAACACATAGCTACAACCTGTTAGTTCATTTAACCTGTTAGTTTAGTGCTGTGAACACATAGCTACAACCCGTTAGTTCATTTAACCTGTTAGTTTAGAGCTGGGAACACTACAGCTACAACCCGTTAGTTCATTTAACCCGTTAGTTCATTTAACCTGTTAGTTTAGAGGTGTGAACACACAGCTACAACCCGTTAGTTTAGTGCTGTGAACACATAGCTACAACCTGTTAGTTTAGAGCTGTGAACACATAGCTACAACCCGTTAGTTCATTTAACCTGTTAGTTTAGTGCTGTGAACACTACAGCTACAACCCATTAGTTCATTTAACCTGTTAGTTCATGTGAACACATAGCTACAACCCGTTAGTTTAGTGCTGTGAACACATAGCTACAACCTGTTGGTTTAGAGCTGTGAACACATAGCTACAACCTGTTAGTTCATTTAACATGTTAGTTTAGTGCTGTGAACACTACAGCTACAACCCATTAGTTCATTTAACCCGTTAGTTCATTTAACCAGTTAATTCATTTAACCTGTTAGTTTAGAGCTGTGAACACTACAGCTACAACCCATTAGTTCATTCAACCCGTTAGTTCATTTAACCTGTTAGTTTAGAGGTGTGAACACACAGCTACAACCCGTTAGTTCATTTAACCTGTTAGTTTAGTGCTGTGAACACATAGCTACAACCCGTTAGTTCATTTAACCTGTTAGTTTAGAGCTGTGAACACTACAGCTACAACCCGTTAGTTCATTTAACCTGTTAGTTTAGTTCATGTGAACACATAGCTACAACCCGTTAGTTTAGTGCTGTGAACACATAGCTACAACCTGTTAGTTTAGAGCTGTGAACACATAGCTACAACCTGTTAGTTCATTTAACCTGTTAGTTTAGTGCTGTGAACACATAGCTACAACCTGTTAGTTCATTTAACCCGTAAGTTCATTTAACCAGTTAATTCATTTAACCTGTTAGTTTAGAGCTGTGAACACTACAGCTACAACCCATTAGTTCATTTAACCTGTTAGTTTAGAGTTGTGAACACTACAGCTACAACCCATTAGTTCATTCAACCCGTTAGTTCATTTAACCTGTTAGTTTAGAGCTGGGAACACATAGCTACAACCTGTTCGTTTAGTGCTGTGAACACATAGCTACAACCTGTTAGTTTAGAGCTGTGAACACATAGCTACAACCTGTTAGTTCAGAGCTGTGAACACATAGCTACAACCCGTTAGTTCATTTAACCTGTTAGTTTAGTGCTGTGAACACATAGCTACAACATGTTCGTTTAGTGCTGTGAACACATAGCTACAACCTGTTAGTTTAGAGCTGTGAACACATAGCTACAACCTGTTAGTTTAGAGCTGTGAACACATAGCTACAACCCGTTAGTTCATTTAACCTGTTAGTTTAGTGCTGTGAACACATAGCTACAACCCGTTAGTTTAGTGCTGTGAACACTACAGCTACAATCTGTTAGTTTAGAGCTGTGAACACATAGCTACAACCTGTTAGTTCATTTAACCTGTTAGTTTAGTGCTGTGAACACATAGCTACAACCTGTTAGTTCATTTAACCTGTTAGTTTAGAGCTGGGAACACTACAGCTACAACCCGTTAGTTCATTTAACCCGTTAGTTCATTTAAACTGTTAGTTTAGAGGTGTGAACACACAGCTACAACCCGTTAGTTTAGTGCTGTGAACACATAGCTACAACCTGTTAGTTTAGAGCTGTGAACACATAGCTACAACCCGTTAGTTCATTTAACCTGTTAGTTTAGTGCTGTGAACACTACAGCTACAACCCATTCGTTCATTTAACCTGTTAGTTCATGTGAACACATAGCTACAACCCGTTAGTTTAGTGCTGTGAACACATAGCTACAACCTGTTGGTTTAGAGCTGTGAACACATAGCTACAACCTGTTAGTTCATTTAACATGTTAGTTTAGTGCTGTGAACACTACAGCTACAACCCATTAGTTCATTTAACCCGTTAGTTCATTTAACCAGTTAATTCATTTAACCTGTTAGTTTAGAGCTGTGAACACTACAGCTACAACCCATTAGTTCATTCAACCCGTTAGTTCATTTAACCTGTTAGTTTAGAGGTGTGAACACACAGCTACAACCCGTTAGTTCATTTAACCTGTTAGTTTAGTGCTGTGAACACATAGCTACAACCCGTTAGTTCATTTAACCTGTTAGTTTAGAGCTGTGAACACTACAGCTACAACCCGTTAGTTCATTTAACCTGTTAGTTTAGTGCTGTGAACACATAGCTACAACCCGTTAGTTCATTTAACCTGTTAGTTCATTTAACCTGTTAGTTTAGAGCTGTGAACACTACAGCTACAACTTGTTAGTTCATTTAACCTGTTAGTTTAGTGCTGTGAACACATAGTTACAACCTGTTAGTTTAGAGCTGTGAACACGTAGCTACAACCTGTTAGTTCATTTAACCTGTTAGTTTAGTGCTGTGAACACATAGCTACAACCTGTTAGTTCATTTAACCTGTTAGTTCATTTAACCTGTTAGTTTAGAGCTGTGAACACTACAGCTACAACTTGTTAGTTCATTTATCCTATTAGTTTAGTGCTGTGAACACATAGTTACAACCTGTTAGTTTAGAGCTGTGAACACGTAGCTACAACCTGTTAGTTCATTGTAAGTCGCTCTGGATAAGAGCGTCTGCTAAATGACTTAAATGTAATGTAAATGTAAATTTAACCTGTTAGTTTAGTGCTGTGAACACATAGCTACAACCTGTTAGTTCATTTAACCCGTTAGTTCATTTAACCAGTTAATTCATTTAACCTGTTAGTTTAGAGCTGTGAACACTACAGCTACAACCCATTAGTTCATTTAACCTGTTAGTTTAGAGTTGTGAACACTACAGCTACAACCCATTAGTTCATTCAACCCGTTAGTTCATTTAACCTGTTAGTTTAGTGCTGTGAACACATAGCTACAACCCGTTAGTTCATTTAACCCGTTAGTTCATTTAACCTGTTAGTTTAGAGGTGTGAACACACAGCTACAACCCGTTAGTTCATTTAACCTGTTAGTTTAGTGCTGTGAACACATAGCTACAACCCGTTAGTACATTTAACCCGTTAGTTCATTTAACCTGTTAGTTTAGAGGTGTGAACACACAGCTACAACCCGTTAGTTCATTTAACCTGTTAGTTTAGTGCTGTGAACACATAGCTACAACCCGTTAGTTCATTTAACCTGTTAGTTTAGAGCTGGGAACACTACAGCTACAACCCGTTAGTTCATTTAACCCGTTAGTTCATTTAACCTGTTAGTTTAGAGGTGTGAACACACAGCTACAACCCGTTAGTTTAGTGCTGTGAACACATAGCTACAACCTGTTAGTTTAGAGCTGTGAACACATAGCTACAACCCGTTAGTTCATTTAACCTGTTAGTTTAGTGCTGTGAACACTACAGCTACAACCCATTAGTTCATTTAACCTGTTAGTTCATGTGAACACATAGCTACAACCCGTTAGTTTAGTGCTGTGAACACATAGCTACAACCTGTTGGTTTAGAGCTGTGAACACATAGCTACAACCTGTTAGTTCATTTAACATGTTAGTTTAGTGCTGTGAACACTACATCTACAACCCATTAGTTCATTTAACCCGTTAGTTCATTTAACCAGTTAGTTCATTTAACCTGTTAGTTTAGAGGCGTGAACACACAGCTACAACCCGTTAGTTCATTTAACCTGTTAGTTTAGTGCTGTGAACACATAGCTACAACCCGTTAGTTCATTTAACCTGTTAGTTTAGTGCTGTGAACACATAGCTACAACCCGTTAGTTCATTTAACCTGTTTGTTCATTTAACCTGTTAGTTTAGAGCTGTGAACACTACAGCTACAACTTGTTAGTTCATTTAACCTGTTAGTTTAGTGCTGTGAACACATAGTTACAACCTGTTAGTTTAGAGCTGTGAACACGTAGCTACAACCTGTTAGTTCATTTAACCTGTTAGTTTAGTGCTGTGAACACATAGCTACAACCTGTTAGTTCATTTAACCTGTTAGTTAATTTAACCTGTTAGTTTAGTGCTGTGAACACATAGTTACAACCCGTTAGTTAATTTAACCTGTTAGTTCATTTATCCTATTAGTTTAGTGCTGTGAACACATAGTTACAACCTGTTAGTTTAGAGCTGTGAACACGTAACTACAACCTGTTAGTTCATTTAACCTGTTAGTTTAGTGCTGTGAACACATAGCTACAACCTGTTAGTTCATTTAACCCGTTAGTTCATTTAACCAGTTAATTCATTTAACCTGTTAGTTTAGAGCTGTGAACACTACAGCTACAACCCATTAGTTCATTTAACCTGTTAGTTTAGAGTTGTGAACACTACAGCTACAACCCATTAGTTCATTCAACCCGTTAGTTCATTTAACCTGTTAGTTTAGTGCTGTGAACACATAGCTACAACCCGTTAGTTCATTTAACCTGTTAGTTTAGAGCTGTGAACACTACAGCTACAACCCGTTAGTTCATTTAACCTGTTAGTTTAGTGCTGTGAACACATAGCTACAACCCGTTAGTTCATTTAACCCGTTAGTTCATTTAACCTGTTAGTTTAGAGGTGTGAACACACAGCTACAACCCGTTAGTTCATTTAACCTGTTAGTTTAGTGCTGTGAACACATAGCTACAACCCGTTAGTTCATTTAACCTGTTAGTTTAGAGCTAGGAACACTACAGCTACAACCCGTTAGTTCATTTAACCCGTTAGTTCATTTAACCTGTTAGTTTAGAGGTGTGAACACACAGCTACAACCCGTTAGTTTAGTGCTGTGAACACATAGCTACAACCTGTTAGTTTAGAGCTGTGAACACATAGCTACAACCCGTTAGTTCATTTAACCTGTTAGTTTAGTGCTGTGAACACTACAGCTACAACCCATTAGTTCATTTAACCTGTTAGTTCATGTGAACACATAGCTACAACCCGTTAGTTTAGTGCTGTGAACACATAGCTACAACCTGTTGGTTTAGAGCTGTGAACACATAGCTACAACCTGTTAGTTCATTTAACATGTTAGTTTAGTGCTGTGAACACTACAGCTACAACCCATTAGTTCATTTAACCCGTTAGTTCATTTAACCAGTTAATTAATTTAACCTGTTAGTTTAGAGCTGTGAACACTACAGCTACAACCCATTAGTTCATTCAACCCGTTAGTTCATTTAACCTGTTAGTTTAGAGGTGTGAACACACAGCTACAACCCGTTAGTTCATTTAACCTGTTAGTTTAGTGCTGTGAACACATAGCTACAACCCGTTAGTTCATTTAACCTGTTAGTTTAGAGCTGTGAACACTACAGCTACAACCCGTTAGTTCATTTAACCTGTTAGTTTAGTGCTGTGAACACATAGCTACAACCCTTTAGTTCATTTAACCTGTTAGTTCATTTAACCTGTTAGTTTAGAGCTGTGAACACTACAGCTACAACTTGTTAGTTCATTTAACCTGTTAGTTTAGTGCTGTGAACACATAGTTACAACCTGTTAGTTTAGAGCTGTGAACACGTAGCTACAACCCGTTAGTTCATTTAACCTGTTAGTTAATTTAACCTGTTAGTTAATTTAACCTGTTGGTTAATTTAACCTGTTAGTTTAGTGCTGTGAACACATAGTTACAACCTGTTAGTTTAGAGCTGTGAACACGACAGCTACAACCCGTTAGTTCATTTAACCTGTTAGTTTAGAGCTGTGAACACTACAGCTACAACCCGTTAGTTCATTTAACCTGTTAGTTTAGAGCTGTGAACACATAGCTACAACCTGTTAGTTTAGAGCTGTGAACACGACAGCTACAACCCGTTAGTTCATTTAACCTGTTAGTTTAGAGCTGCGAACACTACAGCTACAACCTGTTAGTTCATTTAACCTGTTAGTTTAGAGGTGTGAACACATAGTTACAACCCGTTAGTTTAGAGCTGCGAACACTACAGCTACAACCCGTTAGTTCATTTAACCTGTTAGTTTAGAGGTGTGAACACACAGCTACAACCCGTTAGTTCATTTAACCTGTTAGTTTAGAGCTGCGAACACTACAGCTACAACCCGTTAGTTCATTTAACCTGTTAGTTTAGAGGTGTGAACACACAGCTACAACCCGTTAGTTAATTTAACCTGTTAGTTTAGAGCTGCGAACACTACAGCTACAACCCGTTAGTTCATTTAACCTGTTGGTTTAGAGGTGTGAACTCACAGCTACAACCCGTTAGTTCATTTAACCTGTTAGTTTAGTGCTGTGAACACATAGCTACAACCCGTTAGTTCATTTAACCTGTTAGTTTAGAGCTGTGAACACTACAGCTACAACCCGTTAGTTCATTTAACCTGTTAGTTCATGTAACCTGTTAGTTTAGTGCTGTGAACACATAGCTACAACCCGTTAGTTCATTTAACCTGTTAGTTTAGTGCTGTGAACACATAGCTACAACCCGTTAGTTCATTTAACCTGTTAGTTCATTTAACCTGTTAGTTTAGTGCTGTGAACACTACAGCTACAACCTGTTAGTTTAGTGCTGTGAACACATAGCTACAACCCGTTAGTTCATTTATCCTATTAGTTTAGTGCTGTGAACACATAGTTACAACCTGTTAGTTTAGAGCTGTGAACACGTAGCTACAACCTGTTAGTTCATTTAACCTGTTAGTTTACTGCTGTGAACACATAGCTACAACCTGTTAGTTCATTTAACCCGTTAGTTCATTTAACCAGTTAATTCATTTAACCTGTTAGTTTAGAGCTGTGAACACTACAGCTACAACCCATTAGTTCATTTAACCTGTTAGTTTAGAGTTGTGAACACTACAGCTACAACCCATTAGTTCATTCAACCCTTTAGTTCATTTAACCTGTTAGTTTAGTGCTGTGAACACATAGCTACAACCCGTTAGTTCATTTAACCCGTTAGTTCATTTAACCTGTTAGTTTAGAGGTGTGAACACACAGCTACAACCTGTTAGTTCATTTAACCTGTTAGTTTAGAGCTGTGAACACTACAGCTACAACCCGTTAGTTCATTTAACCAGTTAATTAATTTAACCTGTTAGTTTAGAGCTGTGAACACTACAGCTACAACCCATTAGTTCATTCAACCCGTTAGTTCATTTAACCTGTTAGTTTAGAGGTGTGAACACACAGCTACAACCCGTTAGTTCATTTAACCTGTTAGTTTAGTGCTGTGAACACATAGCTACAACCCGTTAGTTCATTTAACCTGTTAGTTTAGAGCTGTGAACACTACAGCTACAACCCGTTAGTTCATTTAACCTGTTAGTTTAGTGCTGTGAACACATAGCTACAACCCTTTAGTTCATTTAACCTGTTAGTTCATTTAACCTGTTAGTTTAGAGCTGTGAACACTACAGCTACAACTTGTTAGTTCATTTAACCTGTTAGTTTAGTGCTGTGAACACATAGTTACAACCTGTTAGTTTAGAGCTGTGAACACGTAGCTACAACCCGTTAGTTCATTTAACCTGTTAGTTAATTTAACCTGTTAGTTAATTTAACCTGTTGGTTAATTTAACCTGTTAGTTTAGTGCTGTGAACACATAGTTACAACCTGTTAGTTTAGAGCTGTGAACACGACAGCTACAACCCGTTAGTTCATTTAACCTGTTAGTTTAGAGCTGTGAACACTACAGCTACAACCCGTTAGTTCATTTAACCTGTTAGTTTAGAGCTGTGAACACATAGCTACAACCTGTTAGTTTAGAGCTGTGAACACGACAGCTACAACCCGTTAGTTCATTTAACCTGTTAGTTTAGAGCTACGAACACTACAGCTACAACCTGTTAGTTCATTTAACCTGTTAGTTTAGAGGTGTGAACACATAGTTACAACCCGTTAGTTTAGAGCTGCGAACACTACAGCTACAACCCGTTAGTTCATTTAACCTGTTAGTTTAGAGGTGTGAACACACAGCTACAACCCGTTAGTTCATTTAACCTGTTAGTTTAGAGCTGCGAACACTACAGCTACAACCCGTTAGTTCATTTAACCTGTTAGTTTAGAGGTGTGAACACACAGCTACAACCCGTTAGTTAATTTAACCTGTTAGTTTAGAGCTGCGAACACTACAGCTACAACCCGTTAGTTCATTTAACCTGTTGGTTTAGAGGTGTGAACTCACAGCTACAACCCGTTAGTTCATTTAACCTGTTAGTTTAGTGCTGTGAACACATAGCTACAACCCGTTAGTTCATTTAACCTGTTAGTTTAGAGCTGTGAACACTACAGCTACAACCCGTTAGTTCATTTAACCTGTTAGTTCATGTAACCTGTTAGTTTAGTGCTGTGAACACATAGCTACAACCCGTTAGTTCATTTAACCTGTTAGTTTAGTGCTGTGAACACATAGCTACAACCCGTTAGTTCATTTAACCTGTTAGTTCATTTAACCTGTTAGTTTAGTGCTGTGAACACTACAGCTACAACCTGTTAGTTTAGTGCTGTGAACACATAGCTACAACCCGTTAGTTCATTTATCCTATTAGTTTAGTGCTGTGAACACATAGTTACAACCTGTTAGTTTAGAGCTGTGAACACGTAGCTACAACCTGTTAGTTCATTTAACCTGTTAGTTTACTGCTGTGAACACATAGCTACAACCTGTTAGTTCATTTAACCCGTTAGTTCATTTAACCAGTTAATTCATTTAACCTGTTAGTTTAGAGCTGTGAACACTACAGCTACAACCCATTAGTTCATTTAACCTGTTAGTTTAGAGTTGTGAACACTACAGCTACAACCCATTAGTTCATTCAACCCTTTAGTTCATTTAACCTGTTAGTTTAGTGCTGTGAACACATAGCTACAACCCGTTAGTTCATTTAACCCGTTAGTTCATTTAACCTGTTAGTTTAGAGGTGTGAACACACAGCTACAACCTGTTAGTTCATTTAACCTGTTAGTTTAGAGCTGTGAACACTACAGCTACAACCCGTTAGTTCATTTAACCTGTTAGTTTAGTGCTGTGAACACATAGCTACAACCCGTTAGTTCATTTGACCCGTTAGTTAATTTAACCTGTTAGTTTAGAGGTGTGAACACACAGCTACAACCCGTTAGTTCATTTAACCTGTTAGTTAATTTAACCTGTTAGTTAATTTAACCTGTTGGTTAATTTAACCTGTTAGTTTAGTGCTGTGAACACATAGTTACAACCTGTTAGTTTAGAGCTGTGAACACGACAGCTACAACCCGTTAGTTCATTTAACCTGTTAGTTTAGAGCTGTGAACACTACAGCTACAACCCGTTAGTTCATTTAACCTGTTAGTTTAGAGCTGTGAACACATAGCTACAACCTGTTAGTTTAGAGCTGTGAACACGACAGCTACAACCCGTTAGTTCATTTAACCTGTTAGTTTAGAGCTGCGAACACTACAGCTACAACCTGTTAGTTCATTTAACCTGTTAGTTTAGAGGTGTGAACACATAGTTACAACCCGTTAGTTTAGAGCTGCGAACACTACAGCTACAACCCGTTAGTTCATTTAACCTGTTAGTTTAGAGGTGTGAACACACAGCTACAACCCGTTAGTTCATTTAACCTGTTAGTTTAGAGCTGCGAACACTACAGCTACAACCCGTTAGTTCATTTAACCTGTTAGTTTAGAGGTGTGAACACACAGCTACAACCCGTTAGTTAATTTAACCTGTTAGTTTAGAGCTGCGAACACTACAGCTACAACCCGTTAGTTCATTTAACCTGTTGGTTTAGAGGTGTGAACTCACAGCTACAACCCGTTAGTTCATTTAACCTGTTAGTTTAGTGCTGTGAACACATAGCTACAACCCGTTAGTTCATTTAACCTGTTAGTTTAGAGCTGTGAACACTACAGCTACAACCCGTTAGTTCATTTAACCTGTTAGTTCATGTAACCTGTTAGTTTAGTGCTGTGAACACATAGCTACAACCCGTTAGTTCATTTAACCTGTTAGTTTAGTGCTGTGAACACATAGCTACAACCCGTTAGTTCATTTAACCTGTTAGTTCATTTAACCTGTTAGTTTAGTGCTGTGAACACTACAGCTACAACCTGTTAGTTTAGTGCTGTGAACACATAGCTACAACCCGTTAGTTCATTTATCCTATTAGTTTAGTGCTGTGAACACATAGTTACAACCTGTTAGTTTAGAGCTGTGAACACGTAGCTACAACCTGTTAGTTCATTTAACCTGTTAGTTTACTGCTGTGAACACATAGCTACAACCTGTTAGTTCATTTAACCTGTTAGTTCATTTAACCAGTTAATTCATTTAACCTGTTAGTTTAGAGCTGTGAACACTACAGCTACAACCCATTAGTTCATTTAACCTGTTAGTTTAGAGTTGTGAACACTACAGCTACAACCCATTAGTTCATTCAACCCTTTAGTTCATTTAACCTGTTAGTTTAGTGCTGTGAACACATAGCTACAACCCGTTAGTTCATTTAACCCGTTAGTTCATTTAACCTGTTAGTTTAGAGGTGTGAACACACAGCTACAACCTGTTAGTTCATTTAACCTGTTAGTTTAGAGCTGTGAACACTACAGCTACAACCCGTTAGTTCATTTAACCTGTTAGTTTAGTGCTGTGAACACATAGCTACAACCCGTTAGTTCATTTGACCCGTTAGTTAATTTAACCTGTTAGTTTAGAGGTGTGAACACACAGCTACAACCCGTTAGTTCATTTAACCCGTTAGTTCATTTAACCTGTTAGTTTAGAGGTGTGAACACACAGCTACAACCCGTTAGTTTAGTGCTGTGAACACATAGCTACAACCTGTTAGTTTAGAGCTGTGAACACATAGTTACAACCCGTTAGTTCATTTAACCTGTTAGTTTAGAGCTGTGAACACATAGCTACAACCCGTTAGTTCATTTAACCTGTTAGTTTAGAGCTGTGAACACTACAGCTACAACCCGTTAGTTCATTTAACCTGTTAGTTTAGAGCTGTGAACACTACAGCTACAACCCGTTAGTTCATTTAACCTGTTAGTTTAGAGCTGTGAACACTACAGCTACAACCCGTTAGTTCATTTAACCTGTTAGTTTAGTGCTGTGAACACATAGCTACAACCCGTTAGTTCATTTAACCCGTTAGTTCATTTAACCTGTTAGTTTAGAGGTGTGAACACACAGCTACAACCCGTTAGTTCATTTAACCTGTTAGTTTAGTGCTGTGAACACATAGCTACAACCCGTTAGTTCATTTAACCCGTTAGTTTATTTAACCTGTTAGTTTAGAGGTGTGAACACACAGCTACAACCCGTTAGTTCATTTAACCTGTTAGTTTAGTGCTGTGAACACATAGCTACAACCCGTTAGTTCATTTAACCTGTTAGTTTAGAGCTGTGAACACTACAGCTACAACCCGTTAGTTCCTTTAACCTGTTAGTTCATTTAACCTGTTAGTTTAGTGCTGTGAACACATAGCTACAACCCGTTAGTTCATTTAACCTGTTAGTTTAGTGCTGTGAACACTACAGCTACAACCCGTTAGTTCATTTAACCTGTTAGTTTAGAGCTGTGAACACTACAGCTACAACCCGTTAGTTCATTTAACCTGTTAGTTTAGTGCTGTGAACACTACAGCTACAACCTGTTAGTTTAGTGCTGTGAACACATAGTTACAACCCGTTAGTTAATTTAACCTGTTAGTTCATTTATCCTATTAGTTTAGTGCTGTGAACACATAGTTACAACCTGTTAGTTTAGAGCTGTGAACACGTAGCTACAACCTGTTAGTTCATTTAACCTGTTAGTTTACTGCTGTGAACACATAGCTACAACCCGTTAGTTCATTTAACCAGTTAATTCATTTAACCTGTTAGTTTAGAGCTGTGAACACTACAGCTACAACCCATTAGTTCATTTAACCTGTTAGTTTAGAGTTGTGAACACTACAGCTACAACCCATTAGTTCATTCAACCCGTTAGTTCATTTAACCTGTTAGTTTAGTGCTGTGAACACATAGCTACAACCCGTTAGTTCATTTAACCCGTTAGTTCATTTAACCTGTTAGTTTAGAGGTGTGAACACACAGCTACAACCCGTTAGTTCATTTAACCTGTTAGTTTAGTGCTGTGAACACATAGCTACAACCCGTTAGTTCATTTAACCTGTTAGTTTAGAGCTGTGAACACTACAGCTACAACCCGTTAGTTCATTTAACCTGTTAGTTTAGTGCTGTGAACACATAGCTACAACCCGTTAGTTCATTTAACCCGTTAGTTAATTTAACCTGTTAGTTTAGTGCTGTGAACACATAGCTACAACCCATTAGTTCATTTAACCTGTTAGTTCATTTATCCTATTAGTTTAGTGCTGTGAACACATAGTTACAACCTGTTAGTTTAGAGCTGTGAACACGTAGCTACAACCTGTTAGTTCATTTAACCTGTTAGTTTACTGCTGTGAACACATAGCTACAACCTGTTAGTTCATTTAACCCGTTAGTTCAGTTAACCAGTTAATTCATTTAACCTGTTAGTTTAGAGCTGTGAACACTACAGCTACAACCCATTAGTTCATTTAACCTGTTAGTTTAGAGTTGTGAACACTACAGCTACAACCCATTAGTTCATTCAACCCGTTAGTTCATTTAACCTGTTAGTTTAGTGCTGTGAACACATAGCTACAACCCGTTAGTTCATTTAACCCGTTAGTTCATTTAACCTGTTAGTTTAGAGGTGTGAACACACAGCTACAACCCGTTAGTTCATTTAACCTGTTAGTTTAGTGCTGTGAACACATAGCTACAACCCGTTAGTTCATTTAACCTTTTAGTTTAGAGCTGTGAACACTACAGCTACAACCCATTAGTTCATTTAACCTGTTAGTTTAGTGCTGTGAACACATAGCTACAACCCGTTAGTTCATTTAACCCGTTAGTTAATTTAACCTGTTAGTTTAGAGGTGTGAACACACAGCTACAACCCGTTAGTTTAGTGCTGTGAACACATAGCTACAACCTGTTAGTTTAGAGCTGTGAACACATAGCTACAACATGTTAGTTCATTTAACATGTTAGTTTAGTGCTGTGAACACTACAGCTACAACCCATTAGTTCATTTAACCCGTTAGTTCATTTAACCAGTTAATTCATGTGAACACATAGCTACAACCCGTTAGTTTAGTGCTGTGAACACATAGCTACAACCTGTTGGTTTAGAGCTGTGAACACATAGCTACAACATGTTAGTTCATTTAACATGTTAGTTTAGTGCTGTGAACACTACAGCTACAACCCATTAGTTCATTTAACCCGTTAGTTCATTTAACCAGTTAATTCATTTAACCTGTTAGTTTAGTGCTGTGAACACATAGCTACAACCCGTTAGTTCATTTAACCCGTTAGTTAATTTAACCTGTTAGTTTAGTGCTGTGAACACATAGCTACAACCCGTTAGTTCATTTAACCTGTTAGTTCATTTATCCTATTAGTTTAGTGCTGTGAACACATAGTTACAACCTGTTAGTTTAGAGCTGTGAACACGTAGCTACAACCTGTTAGTTCATTTAACCTGTTAGTTTACTGCTGTGAACACATAGCTACAACCTGTTAGTTCATTTAACCCGTTAGTTCATTTAACCAGTTAATTCATTTAACCTGTTAGTTTAGAGCTGTGAACACTACAGCTACAACCCATTAGTTCATTTAACCTGTTAGTTTAGAGTTGTGAACACTACAGCTACAACCCATTAGTTCATTTAACCCGTTAGTTCATTTAACCAGTTAATTCATGTGAACACATAGCTACAACCCGTTAGTTTAGTGCTGTGAACACATAGCTACAACCTGTTGGTTTAGAGCTGTGAACACATAGCTACAACATGTTAGTTCATTTAACATGTTAGTTTAGTGCTGTGAACACTACAGCTACAACCCATTAGTTCATTTAACCCGTTAGTTCATTTAACCAGTTAATTCATTTAACCTGTTAGTTTAGTGCTGTGAACACATAGCTACAACCCGTTAGTTCATTTAACCCGTTAGTTAATTTAACCTGTTAGTTTAGTGCTGTGAACACATAGCTACAACCCGTTAGTTCATTTAACCTGTTAGTTCATTTATCCTATTAGTTTAGTGCTGTGAACACATAGTTACAACCTGTTAGTTTAGAGCTGTGAACACGTAGCTACAACCTGTTAGTTCATTTAACCTGTTAGTTTACTGCTGTGAACACATAGCTACAACCTGTTAGTTCATTTAACCCGTTAGTTCATTTAACCAGTTAATTCATTTAACCTGTTAGTTTAGAGCTGTGAACACTACAGCTACAACCCATTAGTTCATTTAACCTGTTAGTTTAGAGTTGTGAACACTACAGCTACAACCCATTAGTTCATTCAACCCGTTAGTTCATTTAACCTGTTAGTTTAGTGCTGTGAACACATAGCTACAACCCGTTAGTTCATTTAACCCGTTAGTTCATTTAACCTGTTAGTTTAGAGGTGTGAACACACAGCTACAACCCGTTAGTTCATTTAACCTGTTAGTTTAGTGCTGTGAACACATAGCTACAACCCGTTAGTTCATTTAACCTTTTAGTTTAGAGCTGTGAACACTACAGCTACAACCCATTAGTTCATTTAACCTGTTAGTTTAGTGCTGTGAACACATAGCTACAACCCGTTAGTTCATTTAACCCGTTAGTTAATTTAACCTGTTAGTTTAGAGGTGTGAACACACAGCTACAACCCGTTAGTTTAGTGCTGTGAACACATAGCTACAACCTGTTAGTTTAGAGCTGTGAACACATAGCTACAACATGTTAGTTCATTTAACATGTTAGTTTAGTGCTGTGAACACTACAGCTACAACCCATTAGTTCATTTAACCCGTTAGTTCATTTAACCAGTTAATTCATGTGAACACATAGCTACAACCCGTTAGTTTAGTGCTGTGAACACATAGCTACAACCTGTTGGTTTAGAGCTGTGAACACATAGCTACAACATGTTAGTTCATTTAACATGTTAGTTTAGTGCTGTGAACACTACAGCTACAACCCATTAGTTCATTTAACCCGTTAGTTCATTTAACCAGTTAATTCATTTAACCTGTTAGTTTAGAGCTGTGAACACTACAGCTACAACCCATTAGTTCATTCAACCCGTTAGTTCATTTAACCTGTTAGTTTAGAGGTGTGAACACACAGCTACAACCCGTTAGTTCATTTAACCTGTTAGTTTAGTGCTGTGAACACATAGCTACAACCCGTTAGTTCATTTAACCTGTTAGTTTAGAGCTGTGAACACTACAGCTACATCCCGTTAGTTCATTTAACCTGTTAGTTTAGTGCTGTGAACACATAGCTACAACCCGTTAGTTCATTTAACCTGTTAGTTCATTTAACCTGTTAGTTTAGAGCTGTGAACACTACAGCTACAACTTGTTAGTTCATTTAACCTGTTAGTTTAGAGCTGTGAACACATAGCTACAACCTGTTAGTTTAGAGCTGTGAACACGACAGCTACAACCCGTTAGTTCATTTAACCTGTTAGTTTAGAGCTGCGAACACGACAGCTACAACCCGTTAGTTCATTTAACCTGTTAGTTTAGAGCTGCGAACACTACAGCTACAACCCGTTAGTTCATTTAACCTGTTAGTTTAGTGCTGTGAACACATAGCTACAACCCGTTAGTTCATTTAACCTGTTAGTTTAGAGCTGTGAACACTACAGCTACAACCCGTTAGTTCATTTAACCTGTTAGTTCATTTAACCTGTTAGTTTAGTGCTGTGAACACTACAGCTACAACTTGTTAGTTCATTTAACCTGTTAGTTTAGTGCTGTGAACACATAGTTACAACCCGTTAGTTAATTTAACCTGTTAGTTCATTTATCCTATTAGTTTAGTGCTGTAAACACATAGTTACAACCTGTTAGTTTAGTGCTGTGAACACATAATTACAACCTGTTAGTTTAGAGCTGTGAACACGTAGCTACAACCCGTTAGTTCATTTAACCTGTTAGTTCATTTAACCTGTTAGTTCATTTAAACTGTTAGTTCATTTAACCTGTTAGTTTAGAGCTGTGAACACTACAGCTACAACCCGTTAGTTCATTTAAGCTGTTAGTTTAGAGCTGTGAACACTACAGCTACAACCCGTTAGTTCATTTAACCTGTTAGTTTAGAGCTGTGAACACTACAGCTACAACCCGTTAGTTCATTTAACCTGTTAGTTTAGAGCTGTGAACACTACAGCTACAACTTGTTAGTTCATTTAACCTGTTAGTTTAGAGCTGTGAACACATAGCTACAACCTGTTAGTTTAGAGCTGTGAACACGACAGCTACAACCCGTTAGTTCATTTAACCTGTTAGTTTAGAGCTGCGAACACGACAGCTACAACCCGTTAGTTCATTTAACCTGTTAGTTTAGAGCTGCGAACACTACAGCTACAACCCGTTAGTTCATTTAACCTGTTAGTTTAGAGGTGTGAACACACAGCTACAACCCGTTAGTTCATTTAACCTGTTAGTTTAGTGCTGTGAACACATAGCTACAACCCGTTAGTTCATTTAACCTGTTAGTTTAGTGCTGTGAACACATAGCTACAACCCGTTAGTTCATTTAACCTGTTAGTTTAGAGCTGTGAACACTACAGCTACAACCCGTTAGTTCATTTAACCTGTTAGTTCATTTAACCTGTTAGTTTAGTGCTGTGAACACACAGCTACAACCTGTTAGTTCATTTATCCTATTAGTTTAGTGCTGTAAACACATAGTTACAACCTGTTAGTTTAGTGCTGTGAACACATAATTACAACCTGTTAGTTTAGAGCTGTGAACACTACAGCTACAACCCGTTAGTTCATTTAACCTGTTAGTTTAGAGCTGTGAACACTACAGCTACAACCCGTTAGTTCATTCAACCTGTTAGTTTAGTGCTGTGAACACATAGCTACAACCTGTTAGTTTAGAGCTGTGAACACATAGCTACAACCTGTTAGTTTAGAGCTGTGAACACATAGCTACAACCCGTTAGTTCATTTAACCTGTTAGTTTAGTGCTGTGAACACTACAGCTACAACCCATTAGTTCATTTAACCTGTTAGTTCATGTGAACACATAGCTACAACCCGTTAGTTTAGTGCTGTGAACACATAGCTACAACCTGTTAGTTTAGTGCTGTGAACACTACAGCTACAACCTGTTAGTTTAGAGGTGTGAACACATAGCTACAACCTGTTAGTTAATTTAACCTGTTAGTTTAGAGCTGTGAACACTACAGCTACAACCCATTAGTTCATTCAACCTGTTAGTTCATTTAACCTGTTAGTTTAGTGCTGTGAACACATAGCTACAACCCGTTAGTTCATTTAACCCGTTAGTTCATTTAACCTGTTAGTTTAGAGGTGTGAACACACAGCTACAACCCGTTAGTTCATTTAACCTGTTAGTTTAGTGCTGTGAACACATAGCTACAACCCGTTAGTTCATTTAACCTGTTAGTTCATTTAACCTGTTAGTTCATTTAACCCGTTAGTTCATTTAACCTGTTAGTTTAGTGCTGTGAACACATAGCTACAACCCTTTAGTTCATTTAACCTGTTAGTTCATTTAACCCGTTAGTTCATTTAACCCGTTAGTTTATTTAACCTGTTAGTTTAGAGGTGTGAACACACAGCTACAACCCGTTAGTTCATTTAACCTGTTAGTTTAGTGCTGTGAACACATAGTTACAACCCGTTAGTTAATTTAACCTGTTAGTTCATTTATCCTATTAGTTTAGTGCTGTGAACACATAGTTACAACCTGTTAGTTTAGAGCTGTGAACACGTAGCTACAACCCGTTAGTTCATTTAACCTGTTAGTTAATTTAACCTGTTAGTTAATTTAACCTGTTAGTTAATTTAACCTGTTAGTTTAGTGCTGTGAACACATAGTTACAACCTGTTAGTTCATTTAACCTGTTAGTTCATTTATCCTGTTAGTTTAGTGCTGTGAACACATAGTTACAACTTGTTAGTTCATTTAACCTGTTAGTTTAGTGCTGTGAACACATAGTTACAACCCGTTAGTTAATTTAACCTGTTAGTTTAGAGCTGTGAACACATAGTTACAACCCATTAGTTAGTTTAACCGGTTAGTTTAGAGCTGTGAACACATACTGTAGTTACAACTTGTTAGTTAATTTAACCTGTTAGTTTAGAGCTGTGAACACATAGTTACAACCCGTTAGTTCATTTAACCTGTTAGTTTAGTGCTGTGAACACATAGCTCTATGTGCAATAGTGTTTAACATGATATTTAAATGACTACCTCATCTCTGTACACCACATAAAATTACCTGTAAGGTCTGGCAACCTCCCCAGTTATTGTAATGGTAAGTGGTTAGCATGTCTCGGGGGTACAATATTTGTCTGTAACTTTCTCACTCATCATTATTCACGATTAATTCAGGGTTATCCGTAACCATGGTAGCATCCACATGAATGTAGAAGTGTTTAGAAACATTCTATTCTTATTTAAAAAAAAATTTTTTTAAAGTGACTCCAAAATAGCACAATACTTTGAGCTCACTGTATTTACGTTAACGTTGCCAATAAAAGATGACAGCGCTTACATAACATTTGCTTCTCCTATCGTCGTCCCAGGTGAAGGCGGGGTCAGTGAAGCAGGAGTTTGAGAAGCAGGAGGAGCTGCGTCGTTCAGCGATGAGGGCCGTGGCAGCCTTGCTCTCTATCAGCGAGGTGGAGAAGAGTCCTGCCATGGCCGACTTTGCCAACCAGATACGCACCAACGCAGAGATGGCCTCCATCTTAGAGAGCATTCAGGGAGACACACGCTCCAGCACAGTGGAAAGCATGGACACCAGTTAGAACCAAACGATAGGAGGGGACACCCTCCCAGGATAATTTGAAGTTATTCTTTAAAATAGAACAGAAACCGAAGCCAATGCCCAGCATTTTTGGCTAGATGCAAAATTGTATGACTGTCATAGGCCGTATTCACTGCCACTGAAATTATTTATATTCTGCCTTGAAAGTTGAGTTGAAAACGTGCCTTATTGGCTAGTCGGGATGTCGTAGGGCCTAATCAATGGCAATTATTCATCTGCCTTAATCAACGTTGAGATGAAAACGTGCCTACTGATCAAGGACTTTAAGGCCAGTGGTATTCAGTGCCATTTTGGTAGGGCTGTGATATTGATACAGTATTCTCCGTGAATACATTGCAAATAAACAAACGTTTTGTTCATTTAACTGTGCATCGTCTAGTGTGTAACATGTAAGACTTGCATAATGCATTACAGCCCCCTACTAATATACAGGGCATTCTGGAAAGTATTCAGACCCCTTGACTTTTTCCACATTTTGTTACCTTACAGCCTTATTCTAAAATGGATTAAATAGTTTTTCCCTCATCAATCTCCACACAATACCCCATAATGACATCACAATAGCACATAATGACATCACAATAGCACATAATGACAACGCAAAACGTTTTTTTTTTTTAAATTCATTTTTACAAAACGATTCAAAATAATCTTAAATATCACATTTACATAAGTATTCAGACCCTTTACTCAGTACTTTGTTGAAGCACCTTCGGCAGCAATTACAGCCTCGAGTCGTCATAGGTATGACGCTACAAGCTTGACACACCTCTATTTGGGGAGTTTTTCCCATTCTTCTCTGCAGATCCTCTCAAGCTCTGTCAAGTTGGATGGGGAGCGTCACTGCACAGCCATTTTCAGATCTCTCCAGAGATGTTCGATTGGGTTCAAGTCCGGGCTCTGACTGGGCCACTCAGGGACATTCAGACACTTGTACCGAAGCCTCTCCTGCGTTGTCCTGTTGGAAGGTGAACCTTTGCCCCAGTCGGAGGCCCTGAGCGCTCCGGAGCAGGTTTTCATCAAGGATCTCTATATTTTGCTCCGTTCAATCCTTCCCCAGTCACTGCCACCACCATGCTCAACTGTAGGGAAGCTGTCAGAGTGACCATCAGGTCCATAGTCATCTCCCTGACCAAGGCCCTTCCCCCCGAATTGCTCAGTTCGGACGGGAGGACGGCACTAGGAAGTCTTGGTGGTTCCAAAGTTTATTTATTGAAGTCCCCACTGTTCTTGGGGACGATCAATTCAGCAAATGTTTTGGTGCCGTTCTCCAGATTTGTCTCGTGACACAATCCCGTTTCTCACGGACAACTCCGTGGACCTTGTGGCTTGGTTTTTCCACTGTCAACTGTGGGACCTTTATATAGGCAGATGTGTTGCCTTTCCAAATCATGTCCAATCAATTACCACAAGTAGACCGACAATCAAGTTGTAGAAACATCTCAAGGATGATCAATGGAAAACAGGATCCCCCAGAGCTCAATTTCTACAAAGCAAATGGTCTGTATGTTTCTTTTCAATACATTCGCAAAAACGTCTTAAACCTGTTTTCACTTAGTCATAGATTTATTTTTTTTGTGATCCATTTCAGACTAAGGTTGTAATACTGAAGCAGGGTTCCCCAACTGGCGTCCCACGAGTGGCTTTATTTTGCATTTATTGTCGGGACATTTAAAAAACTCAAATCATATTTATAAAGCCCTTTTACATCAGCCACCAGGAAATCAGCTCCAAGTGATTTTAATTTTGTAAACCGGTTCCAAGTATTCCCACGCAGAGAAAACACAAGATTATATATAAACGTAGGCAAAGTTTAAAATATATCTGTTAGGACGTCTTGCGGTCAATTTGCAGTCTGCTAATTATTTTTGGGATTATGTTCCCGGCCCCCCAACCATCTGAACAACATACTTTGTAATTGGCCTGCAGCTGAATCAAGTTGATGATCCCAGCCTTAAAGCCGTCATAATGCATTAAGACCCCCTAATATATCACACCAGTAACCGGAAGGTTGCGAGTTCAAACTCCCGAGCTGACAAGGTACAACTCTGTCGTTCTGCCCCTGAACAGGCAGTTAACCCACTGTTCCTAGGCCGTCATTGAAAATAAGAATTTGTTCTTAACCGACTTGCCTAGTTAAATAAAGGTAAAATAAAAAAAATAAACCCTAAAGCCGACATAATGCATTAAGACCCCCTAATATATCACACTAAAGCCATTATAATGCATTATGACCCCCCCACCCTAATATATCACCCTAAAGCCATTATAATGCATTATGACTCCCCCCACCCTAAGGCCATTATAATGAATTATGACCCCCCACCCTAAGGCCATTATAATGCATTATGACCCCCCCCACCCTATCACACGAAAGCCATTATAATGCATTATGACCCCCCCACCCTAAGGCCACTATAAAGCATTATGACCCCCCCACCCCTAAGGCCATTATAATGCATTATGACCCCCCCACCCTAAGGCCATTATAAAGCATTATGACCCCCCCACCCTAAGGCCATTATAATGCATTATGACCCCCCCCACCCTAAGGCCATTATAAAGCATTATGACCCCCCCCACCCTAAGGCCATTATAAAGCATTATGACCCCCCACCCTAAGGCCATTATAAAGCATTATGACCCCCCCAGCCTAAAGCCATTATAATGCATTATGACCCCCCCCCACCCTAAGGCCATTATAATGCATTATGACCCCCCCACCCTATCACACTAAAGCCATTAAAGCATTATGATCCCCCCACCCTAAAGCCATTATAAAGCATTATGACCCCCCCACCCTAAAGCCATTATAATGCATTATGACCCCCCCCACCCTAAAGCCATTATAATGCATTATGACCCCCCCCACCCTATCACAAGAAAGCCATTATAATGCATTATGACCCCCCACCCTAAGGCCACTATAAAGCATTATGACCCCCCCCCCCCACCCTAAGGCCATTATAATGCATTATGACCCCCCCACCCTAAGGCCATTATAAAGCATTATGACCCCCCCCCACCCTAAGGCCATTATAATGCATTATGACCCCCCCACCCTAAGGCCATTATAAAGCATTATGACCCCCCACCCTAAGGCCATTATAATGCATTATGACCCCCCACCCTAAGGCCATTATAAAGCATTATGACCCCCCCACCCTAAGGCCATTATAATGCATTATGACCCCCCACCCTAAGGCCATTATAAAGCATTATGACCCCCCACCCTAAGGCCATTATAATGCATTATGACCCCCCCCCCACCCTAAGGCCATTATAAAGCATTATGACCCCCCACCCTAAGGCCATTATAATGCATTATGACCCCCCCCACCCTAAGGCCATTATAATGCATTATGACCCCCCCACCCTAAGGCCATTATAATGCATTATGACCCCCCCCACCCTAAGGCCATTATAAAGCATTATGACCCCCCCCCACCCTAAGGCCATTATAATGCATTATGACCCCCCCCCCACCCTAAGGCCATTATAAAGCATTATGACCCCCCCACCCTAAGGCCATTATAATGCATTATGACCCCCCCACCCTAAGGCCATTATAAAGCATTATGACCCCCCCACCCTAAGGCCATTATAAAGCATTATGACCCCCCCACCCTAAGGCCATTATAATGCATTATGACCCCCCCACCCTAAGGCCATTATAAAGCATTATGACCCCCCACCCTAAGGCCATTATAAAGCATTATGACCCCCCACCCTAAGGCCATTATAATGCATTATGACCCCCCCACCCTAAGGCCATTATAAAGCATTATGACCCCCCCACCCTAAGGCCATTATAAAGCATTATGACCCCCCCACCCTAAGGCCATTATAATGCATTATGACCCCCACCCTAAGGCCATTATAAAGCATTATGACCCCCCCACCCTAAGGCCATTATAATGCATTATGACCCCCCCCACCCTAAGGCCATTATAAAGCATTATGACCCCCACCCTAAGGCCATTATAATGCATTATGACCCCCCACCCTAAGGCCATTATAAAGCATTATGACCCCCCCACCCTAAGGCCATTATAATGCATTATGACCCCCCACCCTAAGGCCATTATAATGCATTATGACCCCCCACCCTAAGGCCATTACAAAGCATTATGACCCCCCCCACCCTAAGGCCATTATAATGCATTATGACTCCCCCCACCCTAAGGCCATTATAATGCATTATGACCCCCCCCACTCTAAGGCCATTATAATGCATGACTCCCCCCCACCCTAAAGCCATTATAATGCATTATGACCCCCCACCCTAAGGCCATTATAAAGCATTATGACCCCCATTATGACCCCCTAAAGCCATTATAATGCATTATGACCCCCCCCACCCTAAGGCCATTATAAAGCATTATGACCCCCCCACCCTAAGGCCATTATAAAGCATTATGACCCCCCACCCTAAGGCCATTATAATGCATTATGACCCCCACCCTAAGGCCATTATAAAGCATTATGACCCCCCACCCTAAGGCCATTATAAAGCATTATGACCCCCCACCCCTAAGGCCATTATAATGCATTATGACCCCCCCCACCCTAAGGCCATTATAAAGCATTATGACCCCCCACCCTAAGGCCATTATAAAGCATTATGACCCCCCACCCTAAGGCCATTATAAAGCATTATGACCCCCCCCACCCTAAGGCCATTATAATGCATTATGACCCCCACCCTAAGGCCATTATAAAGCATTATGACCCCCACCCTATCACACGAAAGCCATTATAATGCATTATGACCCCCCCACCCTAAAGCCATTATAAAGCATTATGACCCCCCCCCACCATAAGGCCATTATAATGCATTATGACCCCCCCCACCCTAAAGCCATTATAATGCATTATGACCCCCCCCACCCTAAAGCCATTATAAAGCATTATGACCCCCCACCCTAAAGCCATTATAAAGCATTATGACCCCCCACCCTAAAGCCATTATAATGCATTATGACCCCCCACCCTAAGGCCATTATAAAGCATTATGACCCCCCCCCACCCTAAGGCCATTATAAAGCATTATGACCCCCCACCCTATCACACGAAAGCCATTATAATGCATTATGACCCCCCCCCCACCCTAAAGCCATTATAATGCATTATGACCCCCCCACCCTAATATATCACACTAAAGCCATTATAATGCATTATGACCCCCACCCTAATATCACACTAAAGCCATTATAATGCATTATGACCCCCCACCCTAATATATCACACTAAAGCCATTATAATGCATTATGACCCCCCCACCCTAATATATCACACTAAAGCCATTATAATGCATTATGACCCCCACCCTAATATAACAGGCACATACAGTAAATACTATTGACAGGTGTATAGATCATTTATTGAAAGACGAAGAGTCGTGGTCCCAGATCACTCGTGTTCTCGCTGCGTAGCCTGGCGTTGGGGTTGGTGATCTTGATGGCCAGCTGAGCTGCCCTCTCCACAATCAACTTCCTGTTCTTAGACGACACGTTGTGGGCTATCTCTGCAGCATGAGTCCTGGGGAGGGGGTAGGGAGATGGTTATAGTAACAAGACACAAGAGGGTGAAAAAGGGGAGATTTCATTTCTCCGGAAACAACTGGATGTCATCAGGGTTAGGGGTCGATTAAATTTCAATTCAGGAAGTAAACCACGAAATTCTAATTCCTCAATGCTTATGTAATTCAAATGGAATTAGACTTAACTAAATTTATAAGTCATTATATGCAGGACATCTACAGGACACACATGCACAAGGGTTAATCCACATAGCCTGGTCAAGCAGACAGACCGCGACCCCCCTATTTCATTTCAGAATGTGAGCTACTGTGAGATCCGGCTGTTTTTAACCAGGCTAGGACACAAACATAAGCCAAAATGAAATATTGCACTTGAATGAACACCTCAAAATTAATGAATAGGATTCTAAGAAAAAGATTCACAAGACTTAAGACAAACCAAACCATAACATTGCACCACATGCTGAACCATCAGTCTACTTTCTACCCCTGGGCTACGTTCAGTAGGCAACCCAAACGTTGTTCATGAACTGTCATGAATAAAGCCAACAGGACTCCTTATTATACATGTCTATTATATGGAGTTGTATAACATATTTTCTAAGGTGAATGTTCCACAAACGTGGTGCCCTGCTGAACGCAGCCCCGCTGAGCTGAACGCAGCCCCGCTGAGCTGAACGCAGCCCCGCTGGAGCTGAACGCAGCCCCGCTGAGCTGAACGCAGCCCCGCTGAGCTGAACGCAGCCCCGCTGAATGATCACAGGTGGGATTCCATTTCTGAACCCTTCTTGTCACGTATTTAACAATGCTGAAAAGCTCATCCAGTCAATGCGTACACCAATCCAATGCTTTTAAAGACGTGACGGGGGAGAGCGCAAGTGTACACGTTCAGAGAAAGGAAGAAATAAATATGGGAACATACTTGTTGCTCATCATGAGGACCTCCAGCTCTCTGATGTTGTGCACCAGGAACTTCCTGAAGCCGGAGGGCAGCATGTGTTTGGTCTTCTTGTTGCTGCCGTAGCCGATGTTGGGCATCAGCATCTGGCCCTTGAAGCGCCGCCGCACCCGGTTGTCGATACCACGGGGTTTTCGCCAGTTTTGCTACAAAAAAGATAAAAACATAAGTGAGGCGAGTAGTAAGGTGATATCCTGCAGTAGCCAGCTGACTAAACTGGTCAGGTAAGGCGTAGGACAGTTAAGACAGACCGTAAACTGGTCAGGTAAGGGCGTAGGACAGTTAAGACAGACCGTTCACCTAAACTGGTCAGGTAAGGGCGTAGGACAGTTAAGACAGACCGTTCACCTGAACTGGTCAGGTAAACTGGTCAGGTACCTAAACTGGTCAGGCGTAGGACAGTTAAGACAGACCGTTCACCTGAACTGGTCAGGTAAGGGCGTAGGACAGTTAAGACAGACCGTTCACCTGGAACTGGTCAGGTAAGGGCGTAGGACAGTTAAGACAGACCGTTCACCTAAACTGGTCAGGTAAGGGCGTAGGACAGTTAAGACAGACCGTTCACCTGAACTGGTCAGGTAAGGGCGTAGGACAGTTAAGACAGACCGTTCACCTGAACTGGTCAGGTAAGGGCGTAGGACAGTTAAGACAGACCGTTCACCTAAACTGGTCAGGTAAGGACAGACACCTAAACTGGTCAGGTAAGGGCGTAGGACAGTTAAGACAGACCGTTCACCTGAACTGGTCAGGTAAGGACCGCGTAGGACAGTTAAGACAGACCGTTCACCTAAACTGGTCAGGTAAGGGGCGTAGGACAGTTAAGACAGACCGTTCACCTAAACTGGTCAGGTAAGGGCGTAGGACAGTTAAGACAGACCGCTCACCTAAACTGGTCAGGTAAGGGCGTAGGACAGTTAAGACAGACCGTTCACCTAAACTGGTCAGGTAAGGGCGTAGGACAGTTAAGACAGACCGTTCACCTGAACTGGTCAGGTAAGGGCGTAGGACAGTTAAGACAGACCGTTCACCTGAACTGGTCAGGTAAGGGCGTAGGACAGTTAAGACAGACCGTTCACCTGAACTGGTCAGGTAAGGGCGTAGGACAGTTAAGACAGACCGTTCACCTAAACTGGTCAGGTAAGGGCGTAGGACAGTTAAGACAGACCGTTCACCTGAACTGGTCAGGTAAGGGCGTAGGACAGTTAAGACAGACCGTTCACCTGAACTGGTCAGGTAAGGGCGTAGGACAGTTAAGACAGACCGTTCACCTAAACTGGTCAGGTAAGGGCGTAGGACAGTTAAGACAGACCGTTCACCTAAACTGGTCAGGTAAGGGCGTAGGACAGTTAAGACAGACCGTTCACCCTAAACTGGTCAGGTAAGGGCGTAGGACAGTTAAGACAGACCGTTCACCTGAACTGGTCAGGTAAGGGCGTAGGACAGTTAAGACAGACCGTTCACCTGAACTGGTCAGGTAAGGGCGTAG
>NW_027009130.1:25000-54109 GCF_036934945.1 Oncorhynchus masou masou | reverse complement strand
GTGTGTGTTTGCGTGTGTGTGTGTGTGTGTGTGTGTGCGTGTGTGTGTGTGTGTGTGTGTGTGTGCGTGCGTGTGCGTGTGTGCGCGCGCGTGTGTGTGTGTGTGTGTGCGCGCGCGTGTGTGTGCGTGTGTGTGTGTGCGTGCGTGTGTGTGTGTGTGCGTCTGTGTCTGTGTCTGTGTCTGTGTGTGTGTGTGTGTGTGTGCGTGCGTGTGCGCGTGCGTGTGTGTGTGTGTGTGTGTGCGTGGGATCTTTATCACGGAGGACAGCTGTTGATCTGGTCGGAGAGGACACGTTCAGCACCGCCTGTTAATGAGTCCTATTGTGTAAAAAAAAAATCCTTATACAGACCTCCTACAGTACCATTGGTCTAACTCAGAGGGATGAGGGTGAAGCTCCTCCCCTCACCTTGATCTCAGGTATGGTGATCCTGGTGTCTGGGTTCTTGTCCAACATTCTCTGGATCAGAGTCTTCAGCTCTTCACTAATCTCTGGCCTACAGGAACAAACAAACACACAACACACACAGAGGTCAGATACACAGAGGTCAGGACTGGTACAGTATTAATCAAGGTATAACATAATCTGCTTGGCACTCAGCATTGGAATTAGGGGTAAGGCCCTGGGACAGACTAGCGTCCTGTACAGGGGGAGTACTCGTACACCAGGCTGCCTCATGCTACAGAAACAGGAGATGGCTCATGCCCTATAGGCTGTTCTCGCTCGGACAAGGCTTACTTACCTCCAGCAGTACCAGTGTTAAATAATAACAGTGGTGGAAGTTAAGATAGCCCAGGCAGTGTTATTACGAGGTGTTTTCATCAAAATAGCCCAGGCAGTGTTATTACGAGGTGTTTCCATTAAGATAGCCCAGGCAGTGTTATTACGAGGTGTTTCCATTAAGATAGCCCAGGCAGTGTTATTACGAGGTGTTTCCATTAAGATAGCCCAGGCAGTGTTATTACGAGGTGTTTTCATTAAGATACCCCAGGCAGTGTTATTACGTGTTTTCATTAAGATAGCCCAGGCAGTGTTATTACGAGGTGTTTTCATTAAGATAGCCCAGGCAGTGTTATTACGAGGTGTTTCCATTAAGATAGCCCAGGCAGTGTTATTACGAGGTGTTTTCATTAAGATAGCCCAGGCAGTGTTATTACGAGGTGTTTCCATTAAGATAGCCCAGGTAGTGTTATTACGAGGTGTTTTCATTAAGATAGCCCAGGCAGTGTTATTATGAGGTGTTTTCATTAAGATAGCCCAGGCAGTGTTATTACGAGGTGTTTTCATTAAGATAGCCCAGGCAGTGTTATTACGAGGTGTTTTCATTAAGATAGCCAAGGTAGTGTTATTACGAGGTGTTTCCATTAAGATAGCCCAGGCAGTGTTATTACAAGGTGTTTTCATTAACCTGTTTGGGATAGGGGGCAGCAATGTTAGTGGTGGCTGTTTAACAGTCTGATGGCCTTGAGATCGAAGCTGTTTTTCAGTCTCTCGGTCCCAGCTTTGATGCACCTCTACCGACCTCGCCTTCTGGATGATAGCGGGGTGAACAGTCCACGATCATTTCCTTTGTTTTGTTGACGTAGTGTCATCTGCAAACTTGATAATTGAGTTGGAGGCGTGCATGGCCACGCAATCATGGGTGAACAGGGAGTACAGGAGAGGGCTGAGAACGCACCCTTGTGGGGCCCCAGTGTTGAGGATCAGCGGAGAGGAGATGTTGTTAGTTACCATCACCACCTGGGGGCGTTCTGTCAGAAAGTCCAAGACCCAGTTGCACAGGGCGGGGTCGAGAGCCAGGGTCTCAAGCTTAATGATGAGTTTGGAGGGTACTACGGTGTTAAATGCTGAGCTGTAGTCAATGAACATCATTCGTACACAGTTATTCCTCTTGTCCAGATGGGTTAGGGCAGTGTGCAGTGTGATTGCGTCGTCTGTGGACCTATTGGGGCGGTAAGCAAATTGAAGTGGGTCTAGGGTGTCAGGTAGGGTGGAGGTGACATGATCCTTGACTAGTCTTTCAAAGCACTTCATGATGACGGAAGTGAGTGCTACGGGGCGATAGTCATTTAGCTCAGTTACCTTAGCTTTCTTGGGAACAGGAACAATGGTGGCCCTCTTGAAGCATGTGGGAACAGCAGATTGGGATAAAGATTGATTGAATATGTCCGTAAACACACCAGCCAGCTGGTCTGCGCTCTGAGGACACGGCTGGGGATGCCGTCTGGGCCGGCAGCCTTGCGAGGGTTAACACGTCTAAATGTTTTCCTCACGTTGGCTGCGGTGATGGAGAGCCCGCAGGTTTTGGTAGCGGGTCGGTGGCACTGTATTGTCAAAACGAGCAAAGAAGTTGTTTAGTTTATCTGGGAGCAAGACATTAGGGTCAGCAATGGGCTGGTTTTCTTTTTGTAGTCCGTGTTTGACTGTAGACCTTACCACATACCTCTCGTGTCTCAGCCGTTGAATTGCGACTCTACTTTGTCTCTATATTGACGCTTAGCTTGTTTGATTGCCTTGCGGAGGGAATAGCTAAACTGTTTGTATTCGGTCATGTTTCCGGTTGCCTTGCCCTGATTAAAAGCAGTGGTTCGCGCTTCCAGTTTTGCGCAAATGCTGCCATCAATCCACGGTTTCTGGTTGGGGAATGTCTTAATAGTCACCATGGGTACAACATCACCGATGCACTTGCTAATAACCTCACTCACGATACATCAATGTTGTTGTCCGACGCTATCCAGAACATATCCCAGTCCATGTGATTGAAGCAATCTTGAAGTGTGGAATCAGATTGGTCGGACCAGCGTTGAACAGACCTGAGCATGGGGGTTTCCTGTTTTAGTTTCTGTCTAAAGGCTGGGAGTAACAAAATTGAGTCGTGGTCAGATTTGTCGAAAGGAGGGAGGGCTTTGTATGCATCACAGAATTTAGAGTAACAATGATCCAGAATGCTGCCAGCCCGGGTCGCGCATTCGATATGCTGATCAAATTTAGGCAGCCTTGTTTTCAGATTATTACAGATTACGCATTTTATTGTAAGGAATTCTAGGTCAGGTGAACAAAAGGACTTGAGTTCCTGTATGTTGTTATGATCACACCACGACACCATGATCACACCACGACTTCTGTAGGCGCAATGCGTGAACAAACCAGCTGGCTGTAGCGACTCTGATAACATATCCCGAGTCAGCCATGTTTCCATGAAACAGAGAATGTTATAATCTCTGACGTCTCTCTGGAAGGCAACCATTGCTCAGATTTCGTCTACCTTGTTGTCAAGAGACTGAACATTGGCGAGTTGTATACTCGGGCAAGGTGGGCGATGTTCCCGTCTACGGACCTGACCAGAAGACCGCTCCGTCTGCCCCTTCTGCGGCGCCATTGTTTTGGGTTGCCTGCTGGGATCCGATCCATTGTCCTGGGTGGTGAACCAAACAGAGGATCCGCTTCGGGAAAGTCGTATTCCTGGTCGTAAAGTTGGTGAGTTGACGTTGCTCTTATATCCAATAGTTCCTCCCGGCTGAATGTAATAAAACTAAAGATTTCCTGGGGTAACAGTGTAAGAACCAGTAAGTTGGCAGCATCGGTTTCAGCTCTGTGGCGGTGGTGGCTGGAGCATCAAGACTGTCTCACTTAATAAAAAAGAGGAGGAAGGTTGATGGGTGATGGGAAAGAGAGAGACTTACGACTCTGGGAACTCCACACATTTAGTCCTGATCTTATTGTGTAGAACCAGGATGTATTCATCAATGAACGGACACTGCGTGAAGAGGAGAGAAAAACAGGAGAAGAGAGGAGAGGAGAGAGGGTTCAAAGGTCAGCTACGAGTTATAATTACATCTAAGACAATTCTAAGAACATCTTGGAGCAAAACAAGTCGGCTGCTTTAGGTAACAGCATGAATATGACGTGCACCAGACTCAGACAAAGTCATCACTAAACAGACTCTGTCTCTTCCTTACAATAGAACACGGTCCATGTTACAGTCTCTGTCTCTACAACAATAGAACACGGCCCATGTTACAGTCTCTGTCTCTACAACGGTAGAACACGATCCATGTTACAGTCTCTGTCTCTACAACAATACAACACGGTCCATGTTACAGTCTCTGTCTCTACAACAATAGAACACGGTCCATGTTACAGTCTCTGTCTCTACAACAATAGAACCTGGTCCATGTTACAGTCTCTGTCTCTACAACAATAGAACATGGTCCATGTTACAGTCTCTGTCTCTACAACAATAGAACACGGTCCATGTTACAGTCTCTGTCTCTACAACAATAGAACACGGTCCATGTTAGAGTCTCTGTCTCTACAACAATAGAACACGGTCCATGTTACAGTCTCTGTCTCTACAACAATAGAACACGGTCCATGTTACAGTCTCTGTCTCTACAACAATACAACACGGTCCATGTTACAGTCTCTGTCTCTACAACAATAGAACACGGTCCATGTTACAGTCTCTGTCTCTAAAACAATACAACACGGTCCATGTTACAGTCTCTGTCTCTACAACAATAGAACACGGTCCATGTTACAGTCTCTGTCTCTACAACAATAGAACACTGGTCCATGTTACAGTCTCTGTCTCTACAACAATAGAACACGGTCCATGTTACAATCTCTGTCTCTACAACAATAGAACACGGTCCATGTTACAGTCTCTGTCTCTACAACAATAGAACACGGTCCATGTTACAGTCTCTGTCTCTACAACAATAGAACACGGTCCATGTTACAGTCTCTGTCTCTACAACAATAGAACATGGTCCATGTTACAGTCTCTGTCTCTGTCTCTACAACTGTAGAACACGGTCCATGTTACAGTCTCTGTCTCTACAACAATAGAACACGGTCCATGTTACAGTCTCTGTCTCTGCAACAATAGAACACAGCCCATGTTACAGTCTCTGTCTCTACATCTGTAGAACACGGTCCATTTTACAGTGTCTGTCTCTACAACAATAGAACACGGTCCATGTTACAGTCTCTGTCTCTACAACTGTAGAACACGGTCCATGTTACAGTGTCTGTCTCTACAACAATAGAACATGGTCCATGTTACAGTCTCTGTCTCTACAACAATAGAACACGGTCCATGTTACAGTCTCTGTCTCTACAACACTAGAACACGGTCCATGTTACAGTTTTTGTCTCTACAACAATAGAACACGGTCCATGTTACAGTCTCTGTCTCTACAACTGTAGAACACGGTCCATGTTACAGTCTCTGTCTCTACAACAATAGAACACGGTCCATGTTACAGTCTCTGTCTCTACAACAATAGAACACGGTCCATGTTACAGTCTCTGTCTCTACAACTGTAGAACACGGTCCATGTTACAGTCTCTGTCTCTACAACAATAGAACACGGTCCATGTTACAGTCTCTGTCTCTACAACAATAGAACACGGTCCATGTTACAGTCTCTGTCTCTACAACAATAGAACACGGTCCATGTTACAGTCTCTGTCTCTACAACAATAGAACACGGTCCATGTTACAGTCTCTGTCTCTACAACTGTAGAACACGGTCCATGTTACAGTCTCTGTCTCTACAACAATAGAACACGGTCCATGTTACAGTCTCTGTCTCTGTCTCTACAACTGTAGAACACGGTCCATGTTACAGTCTCTGTCTCTACAACAATAGAACACGGTCCATGTTACAGTCTCTGTCTCTACAACAATAGAACACGGTCCATGTTACAGTCTCTGTCTCTACAACAATAGAACACGGTCCATGTTACAGTCTCTGTCTCTACAACAATAGAACACGGTCCATGTTACAGTCTCTGTCTCTACAACTGTAGAACACGGTCCATGTTACAGTCTCTGTCTCTACAACTGTAGAACACGGCCCATGTTACAGTCTCTGTCTCTACAACTGTAGAACACGGTCCATGTTACAGTCTCTGTCTCTGTCTCTACAACAATAGAACACGGTCCATGTTACAGTCTCTGTCTCTACAACAATAGAACACGGTCCATGTTACAGTCTCTGTCTCTACAACTGTAGAACACGGTCCATGTTACAGTCTCTGTCTCTACAACAATAGAACACGGTCCATGTTACAGTCTTTGTCTCTACAACAATAGAACACGGTCCATGTTACAGTCTCTGTCTCTGTCTCTACAACTGTAGAACACGGTCCATGTTACAGTCTCTGTCTCTACAACAATAGAACACGGTCCATGTTACAGTCCCTGTCTCTACAACAATAGAACATGGTCCATGTTACAGTCTCTGTCTCTACAACACTAGAACACGGCCCGTGTTACAGTCTCTGTCTCTACAACTGTAGAACACGGTCCATGTTACAGTGTCTGTCTCTACAACTGTAAACACGGTCCATGTTACAGTCTCTGTCTCTACAACACTAGAACACGGCCCATGTTACAGTCTCTGTCTCTACAACTGTAGAACACGGTCCATGTTACAGTGTCTGTCTCTACAACTGTAGAACACAGGTCCATGTTACAGTCTCTGTCTCTACAACAATAGAACATGGTCCATGTTACAGTCTCTGTCTCTGTCTCTACAACTGTAGAACACGGTCCATGTTACAGTCTCTGTCTCTACAACAATAGAACACGGTCCATGTTACAGTCTCTGTCTCTGCAACAATAGAACACGGTCCATGTTACAGTCTCTGTCTCTACAATAGAACACGGTCCATGAGTCTCTGTCTCTACAACAATAGAACCATGTTACAGTCTCTGTCTCTACAACAATACAACACGGTCCATGTTACAGTCTCTGTCTCTACAACAATAGAACACGGTCCATGTTACAGTCTCTGTCTCTACAACAATACAACACGGTCCATGTTACAGTCTCTGTCTCTACAACAATAGAACACGGTCCATGTTACAGTCTCTGTCTCTACAACAATAGAACACGGTCCATGTTACAGTCTCTGTCTCTACAACAATAGAACACGGTCCATGTTACAGTCTCTGTCTCTACAACAATAGAACACGGTCCATGTTACAGTCTCTGTCTCTACAACAATAGAACACGGTCCATGTTACAGTCTCTGTCTCTACAACTGTAGAACACGGTCCATGTTACAGTCTCTGTCTCTACAACAATAGAACACGGTCCATGTTACAGTCTCTGTCTCTAAAACAATACAACACGGTCCATGTTACAGTCTCTGTCTCTACAACAATAGAACACGGTCCATGTTACAGTCTCTGTCTCTACAACAATAGAACACTGGTCCATGTTACAGTCTCTGTCTCTACAACAATAGAACACGGTCCATGTTACAGTCTCTGTCTCTACAACAATAGAACACGGTCCATGTTACAGTCTCTGTCTCTACAACAATAGAACACGGTCCATGTTACAGTCTCTGTCTCTACAACAATAGAACACGGTCCATGTTACAGTCTCTGTCTCTACAACAATAGAACACGGTCCATGTTACAGTCTCTGTCTCTGTCTCTACAACTGTAGAACACGGTCCATGTTACAGTCTCTGTCTCTACAACAATAGAACACGGTCCATGTTACAGTCTCTGTCTCTACAACACTAGAACACAGCCCGTGTTACAGTCTCTGTCTCTACAACTGTAGAACACGGTCCATGTTACAGTGTCTGTCTCTACAACAATAGAGCACAGCCCGTGTTACAGTCTCTGTCTCTACAACTGTAGAACACGGTCCATGTTACAGTGTCTGTCTCTACAACAATAGAACATGGTCCATGTTACAGTCTCTGTCTCTACAACAATAGAACACGGTCCATGTTACAGTCTCTGTCTCTACAACAATAGAACACGGTCCATGTTACAGTTTTCTGTCTCTACAACAATAGAACACGGTCCATGTTACAGTCTCTGTCTCTACAACTGTAGAACACGGTCCATGTTACAGTTCTCTGTCTCTACAACAATAGAACACGGTCCATGTTACAGTCTCTGTCTCTACAACAATAGAACACGGTCCATGTTACAGTCTCTGTCTCTACAACAATAGAACACGGTCCATGTTACAGTCTCTGTCTCTACAACAATAGAACACGGTCCATGTTACAGTCTCTGTCTCTACAACAATAGAACACGGTCCATGTTACAGTCTCTGTCTCTAAAACAATACAACACGGTCCATGTTACAGTCTCTGTCTCTACAACAATAGAACACGGTCCATGTTACAGTCTCTGTCTCTACAACAATAGAACCTGGTCCATGTTACAGTCTCTGTCTCTACAACAATAGAACACGGTCCATGTTACAGTCTCTGTCTCTACAACAATAGAACACGGTCCATGTTACAGTCTCTGTCTCTACAACAATAGAACACGGTCCATGTTACAGTCTCTGTCTCTACAACAATAGAACACGGTCCATGTTACAGTCTCTGTCTCTACAACAATAGAACATGGTCCATGTTACAGTCTCTGTCTCTGTCTCTACAACTGTAGAACACGGTCCATGTTACAGTCTCTGTCTCTACAACAATAGAACACGGTCCATGTTACAGTGTCTGTCTCTACAACAATAGAACACGGCCCGTGTTACAGTCTCTGTCTCTACAACTGTAGAACACGGTCCATTTTACAGTGTCTGTCTCTACAACAATAGAACACGGCCCGTGTTACAGTCTCTGTCTCTACAACTGTAGAACACGGTCCATGTTACAGTCTCTGTCTCTACAACAATAGAACACGGTCCATGTTACAGTCTCTGTCTCTTCAACAATAGAACACGGTCCATGTTACAGTCTCTGTCTCTACAACACTAGAACACGGTCCATGTTACAGTTTTTGTCTCTACAACAATAGAACACGGTCCATGTTACAGTCTCTGTCTCTACAACTGTAGAACACGGTCCATGTTACATTCTCTGTCTCTACAACAATAGAACACGGTCCATGTTACAGTCTCTGTCTCTACAACAATAGAACACGGTCCATGTTACAGTCTCTGTCTCTACAACTGTAGAACACGGTCCATGTTACAGTCTCTGTCTCTACAACAATAGAACACGGTCCATGTTACAGTCTCTGTCTCTACAACAATAGAACACGGTCCATGTTACAGTCTCTGTCTCTACAACAATAGAACACGGTCCATGTTACAGTCTCTGTCTCTACAACAGTAGAACACGGTCCATGTTACAGTCTCTGTCTCTACAACTGTAGAACACGGTCCATGTTACAGTCTCTGTCTCTACAACAATAGAACACGGTCCATGTTACAGTCTCTGTCTCTGCCTCTACAACTGTAGAACACGGTCCATGTTACAGTCTCTGTCTCTACAACAATAGAATACGGTCCATGTTACAGTCTCTGTCTCTACAACTGTAGAACACGGTCCATGTTACATTCTCTGTCTCTACAACAATAGAACACGGTCCATGTTACAGTCTCTGTCTCTACAACAATAGAACACGGACCATGTTACAGTCTCTGTCTCTACAACTGTAGAACACGGTCCATGTTACAGTCTCTGTCTCTACAACACTAGAACACGGCCCGTGTTACAGTCTCTGTCTCTGTCTCTACAACAATAGAACACGGCCCATGTTACAGTCTCTGTCTCTGTCTCTACAACAATAGAACACGGTCCATGTTACAGTCTCTGTCTCTACAACAATAGAACACGGTCCATGTTACAGTCTCTGTCTCTACAACTGTAGAACACGGTCCATGTTACAGTCTCTGTCTCTACAACAATAGAACACGGTCCATGTTACAGTCTTTGTCTCTACAACAATAGAACACGGTCCATGTTACAGTCTCTGTCTCTGTCTCTACAACTGTAGAACACGGTCCATGTTACAGTCTCTGTCTCTACAACAATAGAACACGGTCCATGTTACAGTCCCTGTCTCTACAACAATAGAACATGGTCCATGTTACAGTCTCTGTCTCTACAACACTAGAACACGGCCCGTGTTACAGTCTCTGTCTCTACAACTGTAGAACACGGTCCATGTTACAGTGTCTGTCTCTACAACTGTAGAACACGGTCCATGTTACAGTCTCTGTCTCTACAACACTAGAACACGGCCCTTGTTACAGTCTATGTCTCTACAACTGTAGAACACGGTCCATGTTACAGTGTCTGTCTCTACAACTGTAGAACACGGTCCATGTTACAGTCTCTGTCTCTACAACAATAGAACATGGTCCATGTTACAGTCTCTGTCTCTGTCTCTACAACTGTAGAACACGGTCCATGTTACAATCTCTGTCTCTACAACAATAGAACACGGTCCATGTTACAGTCTCTGTCTCTACAACAATAGAACACGGTCCATGTTACAGTCTCTGTCTCTACAACAATAGAACACGGTCCATGTTACAGTCTCTGTCTCTACAACAATAGAACACGGTCCATGTTACAGTCTCTGTCTCTACAACAATAGAACACGGTCCATGTTACAGTCTCTGTCTCTACAACAATAGAACACGGTCCATGTTACAGTCTCTGTCTCTACAACAATAGAACACGGTCCATGTTACAGTCTCTGTCTCTACAACAATAGAACACGGTCCATGTTACAGTCTCTGTCTCTACAACAATAGAACACGGCCCATGTTACAGTCTCTGTCTCTACAACAATAGAACACGGTCCATGTTACAGTCTCTGTCTCTGTCTCTACAACTGTAGAACACGGTCCATGTTACAGTCTCTGTCTCTACAACAATAGAACACGGTCCATGTTACAGTCTCTGTCTCTACAACAATAGAACACGGCCCATGATACAGTCTCTGTCTCTACAACTGTAGAACACGGTCCATGTTACAGTCTCTGTCTCTACAACAATAGAACACGGTCCATGTTACAGTCTCTGTCTCTACAACAATAGAACACGGCCCATGTTACAGTCTCTGTCTCTACAACAATAGAACACGGCCCATGTGCTGGTCTTTTGAACAGAAAAATATACCCTGTTCCCCACTATCGTGCTGACCCAAACCAAACGGCGTCGGTTCAGATAGTTTCTTTTCATATTGTCCGGCATTTCATCAATATTTCATCACCAATAGAGGTACACGAGAGAAACACTTCTTCCAGAGAATGTCACTAAACAAACATGTTGTGGGCAGGCTGGGAGGAAGTAACAAGAGGAGAAAATGGACTGTTGGCTTACCTTCCCAAACACAAAGCAGTAGAGAGTTACTCCCATGGCCCATACGTCCAACGCCTGAAAAACAGTAGCAGTAGAAGGGTTGGAGGAGATGTATCACTATAAACAGTAGCAGTAGAAGGGTTGGAGGAGATGTATCACTATAAACAGTAGCAGTAGAAGGGTTGGAGGAGATGTATCACTATAAACAGTAGCAGTAGAAGGGTTGGAGGAGATGTATCACTATAAATAGTAGCAGTAGAAGGGTTGGAGGAGATGTGTCACTATAAACAGTAGCAGTAGAAGGGTTGGAGGAGATGTATCACTATAAACAGTAGCAGTAGAAGGGTTGGAGGAGATGTATCACTATAAATAGTAGCAGTAGAAGGGTTGGAGGAGATGTATCACTATAAACAGTAACAGTAGAAGGGTTGGAGGAGATGTATCACTATAAATAGTAGCAGTAGAAGGGTTGGAGGAGATGTATCACTATAAATAGTAGCAGTAGAAGGGTTGGAGGAGATGTGTCACTATAAACAGTAGCAGTAGAAGGGTTGGAGGAGATGTATCACTATAAACAGTAGCAGTAGAAGGGTTGGAGGAGATGTATCACTATAAATAGTAGCAGTAGAAGGGTTGGAGGAGATGTATCACTATAAACAGTAACAGTAGAAGGGTTGGAGGAGATGTATCACTATAAACAGTAGCAGTAGAAGGGTTGGAGGAGATGTATCACTATAAACAGTAGAAGGGTTAGAGGAGATGTATCACTATAAACAGTAGCAGTAGAAGGGTTGGAGGAGATGTGTCACTATAAACAGTAGCAGTAGAAGGGTTGGAGGAGATGTATCACTATAAACAGTAGCAGTAGAAGGGTTGGAGGAGATGTATCACTATAAACAGTAGCAGTAGAAGGGTTGGAGGAGATGTAACATTATAAACAGTAGTAGTAGAAGGGTTGGAGGAGATGTGTCACTATAAACAGTAGCAGTAGAAGGGTTGGAGGAGATGTATCACTATAAACAGTAGCAGTAGAAGGGTTGGAGGAGATGTAACATTATAAACAGTAGCAGTAGAAGGGTTGGAGGAGATGTGTCACTATAAACAGTAGCAGTAGAAGGGTTGGAGGAGATGTATCACTATAAACAGTCATAGAAGGGTTGGAGGAGATGTATCACTATAAACAGTAGCAGTAGCAGGGTTGGAGGAGATGTAACATTATAAACAGTAGCAGTAGAAGGGTTGGAGGAGATGTATCACTATAAACAGTAGCAGTAGAAGGGTTGGAGGAGATGTATCACTATAAACAGTAGAAGGGTTGGAGGAGATGTATCACTATAAACAGTAGCAGTAGAAGGGTTGGAGGAGATGTATCACTATAAACAGTAGCAGTAGAAGGGTTGGAGGAGATATATCACTATAAACAGTAGCAGTAGAAGGGTTGGAGGAGATGTAACATTATAAACAGTAGCAGTAGAAGGGTTGGAGGAGATGTAACATTATAAACAGTAGCAGTAGAAGGGTTGGAGGAGATGTAACATTATAAACAGTAGCAGTAGCAGGGTTGGAGGAGATGTAACATTATAAACAGTAGCAGTAGAAGGGTTGGAGGAGATGTGTCACTATAAACAGTAGCAGTAGAAGGGTTGGAGGAGATGTATCACTATAAACAGTAGAAGGGTTGGAGGAGATGTATCACTATAAACAGTAGCAGCAGAAGGGTTGGAGGAGCTGTATCACTATAAACAGTAGCAGTAGAAGGGTTGGAGGAGATGTATCACTATAAACAGTAGCAGTAGAAGGGTTGGAGGAGATGTATCACTATAAACAGTAGCAGTAGAAGGGTTGGAGGAGATGTATCACTATAAACAGTAGAAGGGTTGGAGGAGATGTATCACTATAAACAGTAGCAGTAGAAGGGTTGGAGGAGATGTATCACTATAAACAGTAGCAGTAGAAGGGTTGGAGGAGATATATCACTATAAACAGTAGCAGTAGAAGGGTTGGAGGAGATGTAACATTATAAACAGTAGTAGTAGAAGGGTTGGAGGAGATGTAACATTATAAACAGTAGCAGTAGAAGGGTTGGAGGAGATGTAACATTATAAACAGTAGCAGTAGAAGGGTTGGAGGATATGTATCACTATAAACAGTAGCAGTAGAAGGGTTGGAGGAGATGTATCACTATAAACAGTAGCAGTAGAAGGGTTGGAGGAGATATATCACTATAAACAGTAGCAGTAGAAGGGTTGGAGGAGATGTATCACTATAAACAGTAGCAGTAGAAGGGTTGGAGGAGATGTGTCACTATAAACAGTAGCAGTAGAAGGGTTGGAGGATATGTATCACTATAAACAGTAGCAGTAGAAGGGTTGGAGGAGATGTATCACTATAAACAGTAGCAGTAGAAGGGTTGGAGGAGATGTATCACTATAAACAGTAGCAGTAGAAGGGTTGGAGGAGATGTATCACTATGAACAGTAGCAGTAGAAGGGTTGGAGGAGATGTATCACTATAAACAGTAGCAGTAGAAGGGTTGGAGGAGATGTGTCACTATAAACAGTAGCAGTAGAAGGGTTGGAGGAGATGTATCACTATAAACAGTAGAAGTAGAAGGGTTGGAGGATGTGTATCACTATAAACAGTAGCAGTAGAAGGGTTGGAGGAGATGTGTCACTATAAACAGTAGCAGTAGAAGGGTTGGAGGAGATGTATCACTATAAACAGTAGCAGACATACAGACAGTATAAACAGGTAGATACAGACAAGCACCCAACATTCATAGTCCATCATCAACCCAACCTGCAGAGTAGTCTTTCTCTCTCTCCTAATGTCATACTGCTAATGCTCATGGGAAATGGTTCTGTGTCCATCATCAACCCAACCTGCAGAGTAGTCTTTCTCTCTCTCCTAATGTCATACTGCTAATGCTCATGGGAAATGGTTCTGTGTCCATCATCAACCCAACCTGCTTTAAAAACATCTTTCAGTGACATGAGAGTGTCTGAAAATCAAATAATTTAGACTGTAGAAGAGTTGTGCTGCTGTATATAGAATATGTAAATGTCAATGAGCAGCGTACAGCGTTCGCTCTTCAACGAGGCTTGTGGAGTGACTAACCACTCAAGGACTTACTGGGCTAATCAGAACAGGAGAGACACTTGTACAGCACATGTTCCTTGAAGTCAGACAGCTAAAAGGAAGGCTAGCAGCCTACAGCAGCGTATTTCAGTCAGTAAACCTGCCCCCAGAGGTGGAGGGGTTTGGGATCCTCTGGTCTACAGTAGTCAGTCTCATACAGTTCTGCCTGTTCCTGACTAAACCCATCAAATAAAACTGCCATTGGAGGATTACCCAGAAAATAGTCCTGAAAAATGAATGAGTTATTTTAAAAAGTGTGTGGGTAGATTAAATAGAAGCAGACTGAAGGAGAGAGAGAGAGAGAGAGAGAGAGAGAGAGAGAGCTGCTGCAGCTGCTGTGTTGTTCTGCCCAGTGGTGGGCTCCTCTCCTCTTCTCTCCTCTCCTTGCTGCCTGACGCTTGTTGCTAAATCAACATGCAGGGAGGGAAACGGAGAGAAAGAGAGACAAAGAGAGAGAGGGAGAGAAGAGAGGAAAGAGGGAGAGGAAAGAGGGAGAGAAGAGAGAGAGGGAGAGGGGAGAGAGAGGGGAGAGAGAGACAAAGAGAGACACAGAGAGAGAGAGGGAGACAGAGAGAGACACAGAGAGAGAAAGAGAGAGAGCGAGAGAGACTGTATATGTATAATATGACATTTGTAATGTCTTTATTGTTTTGAAATTTCTGTATGTGTAATGTTTACTGTTAATTTTTTTGTTTATTTCACTTTTGTATATTATCTACCTCACTTGCTTTGGCAATTTTAACACGTTTCCCATGCCAATAAAGCCCCTTGAATTGAATTGAGAGAGAGACAGAGCGAGAGAGAGAGAGAGAGAGAGAGAGAGAGAGAGAGAGAGAGAGAGAGAGAGAGAGAGAGACAGAGAGAAAGAGAGACAGAGAGAGAGAGAGGTGATGTAGGTGGTAAAATACATGTTTATATAATCTAACTTTAACACGCAATCACACACACACACACACACACACACACACACACACACACACACACACACACACACACACACACACACACACACACACACACACACACACACACACACACACACACACACACCCCCCACACACACACACACACACACACACACACACACACACACATGACCCCCCTCACACACACACACACACACTGCCCCCCCACACACACACACACACACACATTCTGTAACCCCACCTTGCCACTGAAGCTCTGGCGGATGTCTGACAGGGTCTCTGGAGCCATGAATGCAGGAGTCCCAGCCGTGGAGGAGAGCAAGGCATCGTTGCCCTCAAACTGGTTACTGACCCCAAAGTCGGCAATCTTCACATGACTGTCGTCACCCAGCAGCAGGTTAGAAGGCTTGATGTCCCGGTGGACTATCTTCTGGTAGTGCACTGAGGAGAACAGAGAGAGAGAGAGAGAGAGAGAGAGAGAAGAGAGAGAGAGAGAGAGAGAGAGAGAGAGAGAGAGGGAGAGAGAGAGACAGAGAGAGAGAGAGAGAGAGAGAGAGAGAGAGAGAGAGAGAGAGAGAGGGTGAGAGAGAGAGAGAGGGAGAGAGAGAGAGAGAGAGAGAGAGAGAGAGAGAGAGAGAGAGGGGGAGAGAGAGAGAGAGGAGAGAAAGAGAGACAGAGAAGAGACAGAGAGAGAGAGAGAGAGAGAGAGAGAGAGGGAGAGAGAGTGAGAGAGAGAGAGAGAGAGAGAGGAGAGACAGAGAAGAGGGAGAGACAGAGAGAGAGAGAGAGAGAGAGAGAGAGAGAGACAGAGAGACAAAGAGAGAGACAGAGAGAGAGAGAGAGAGAGAGAGAAGAAAAGAGGGAGAGACAGAGAGAGAGAAAGAAAGAGGGAGAGGCAGAGAGAGTGTGAGAGAGAGAGAGAGAGAGAGAAAGAGGGAGGGACAGAGACAGAGAGAAAGAGAGACAGAGAGAGAGAGAGAGACGGAGAGAGAGAGAGAGAGAGAGAGAGAGAGAAGAGAGAGAGACGAGAGCGAAACAGCAGAACTTTATATGTTAAGTGATTTTCATGATGCCAGACTTTCTAATGACCATTATGATTTGGCCAAGAGACAAGAGTTTTTCTGTGGTCAGAAACACCGCAGGGCTCTAGTTATATTCTTTATAAAAAAAATCTCTTCTTCTACCAAGCAGAGAAGAAGACATCCTAATCAACCGGGGGCAGCAGGGTCGTGTTCATAAGAGCATAATGTAGCAAAAGAAGTCTGAAAACCAGCGTTTCCTCAAGTTCAATAACAATACATGTCATTTAGTACACGCTTTAATCTCTAGCAATTTACACTCATGAATGTACACTACCATTTAAACGTTCGGGGACACTTAGAAATATCCTTGTTTTTGAAAAGAAAAGCATTTTTTTTGTCCATTAAAATATCATCAAATTGATCAGAAATACACCGTAGACATTGTTAATATTGTAAATGACTATTGTAGCTGGAAACATCATATTTTGTATGGAATATCTACATAGGTGTACAGGGGCCCATTATCAGCAACCATCATTCCTGTGTTCCAATGGCACGTTGTGTTAGCTAATTCAAGTTTATCATTTTAAAAGGCTAATTGATCATTAGAAAACCTTTTTGGAATTATGTTAGCACAGCTGCAAACTGTGCTGATTAAAGAAGAAATTATACTGGCCTTCTTTAGACTAGTTGAGTATCTGGAGCATCAGCATTTGTGGGTTCAATTACAGGCTCGAAATGGCCAGAAACAAAGAACTTTCTTCTGAAACCCTGTTAGTCTATTCTTGTTCTGAGAAATGAAGGCTATTCCATGAGAGAAATTGCCAAGAAACTGAGGATCTCGTACAACGCTGTGTACCACTCCCTTCACAGAACAGAGCAAATGTCTCCCACTAGAGAGGAGTGGGAGGCCCCAGTGCACAACTGAGCAAGAGGACATGTACATTAGAGTGTCTAGTTTGAGAAACAAATGCCTCACAAGTCCTCAACTGGCAGCTTCATTAAATAGTACGTGCAAAACACCAGTCTCAATGTCAACAATTAAGAGGCGACTCCGGGATGCTGGCCTTCTAATGAAGCTGCTAGTTGAGGAATGTGAGGCATCTGTTTCTCAAACTAGACACTCTAATGTACTTGTCCTTTGCTCAGTTGTGCACCGGGCCTCCCACTCTTTCTATTCTGGTTAGAGCCAGTTTGCTCTGTTCTGTGAAGGGTGTATTACACAGCGTTGTACGAGATCTTCAGTTTCTTGGCAATTTCTCACATGGAATAGCCTTCATTTCTCAGAACAAGAATAGACTGACGCGTTTCAGAAGAAAGGTCTGATTACTGCTGCCTGGCAGTGACTGCTGTACCACCCACACACAGATGTGATGCACCGTGCTGCTGCCTGGCAGTGATGTGACACCGGTCGCTCCCCGGATTAATGATTGAACAGTGAAGACATGAATGGCTTGACCTTGGGGTTGATTTCTATGGTACAGAAACATTGTGAGTACGTACAGGGTGACAGGTACCAAGTTATACTGCAGCTCTTCACACACACGAAGAGACACACTAACTTTGACATTTAAGTAATTTAGTAGATGCTCTTATCCAGAACAACGTTCAGGAGCAATTAGGGTTAAGTGCCTTGAATTAAGTGCCTTGAATTAAGTGCCTTACTCAAGGTCACATACAGATTGTGGATAAGAGCGCCTGCTAAACGACTAAAATGTAAAACGATCAAATTCAGTTTATTTCAAGTGCATTCAAATTCACATCAATGTCATAACACATTTTAGAGAGAATGTAATTGCTGTAAATCTGTGAGTCATGCATTAAAGGGCCAATCTGTGAGTCATGCATTAAAGGGCCAATCTGTGAGTCATGCATTAAAAGGTTAATCTGTGAGTCATGCATTAAAGGGTCAATCTGTGAGTCATGCATTAAAGGGCCAATCTGTGAGTCATGCATTAAAGGGCCAATCTGTGAGTCATGCATTAAAGGGCCGATCTGTGAGTCATGCATTAAAGGGCCAATCTGTGAGTCATGCATTAAAGGGCCAATCTGCGAGTCATGCATTAAAGGGCCAATCTGTGAGTCATGCATTAAAGGGCCAATCTGTGAGTCATGCATTAAAGGGCCAATCTGTGAGTCATGCATTAAAGGGCCTATCTGTGAGTCATGCATTAAAGGGCCAATCTGTGATTTCTACATCCAGTTTTTGACTTTTAAATTAATTAGATACACATTGATTCTTGAAGAATGTAACTGATAAATGCCTCATGGGCTGAGTTCAACTGTCATACCTCATTAGAAACCCCCCAAAATAAGCTTGTTTAACACAGATGTTTGTAAACAATGTATCTGTAAACAAACAGTCAATCCTGGCATTTGTAGTTCTGTCTATGAATTTGAGAGTGGGTACATTTATCCAGGTCCATCCCTCAGTTTTTTTAACCAAAATATACAGCCGGTAGACCGCTTTGAAGTGCAGAACCTTGAAGTATACATTAGAGTACATTAGAGATAGAGCAAACATATACACTAACTACTCCTATTTTATTTTATTTATTTTACTAGGGAAGTCAGTTAAGAACAAATTCTTATTTTCAATGACGGCCTAGGAACAGTGGGTTACTAGTCCAACGCTCTAACCACTAGGCTACCCTGCCGCCCCTACGCTCTAACCACTAGGCTACCCTGCCGCCCCTACGCTCTAACCACTAGGCTACCTGCCACCCCTACGCTCTAACCACTAGGCTACCCTGCCGCCACTACACTCTAACCACTAGGCTACCCTGCCGCCCCTACACTCTAACCACTAGGCTACCCTGCCGCCCCTACACTCTAACCACTAGGCTACCCTGCCGCCCCTACACACTAACCACTAGGCTACCCTGCCACCCCTACACTCTAACCACTAGGCTACCCTGCCACCCCTACGCTCTAACCACTAGGCTACCCTGCCGCCCCTACACTCTAACCACTAGGCTACCTGCCGCCACTACGCTCTAACCACTAGGCTACCCTGCCGCCCCTACACTCTAACCACTAGGCTACCTGCCGCCACTACGCTCTAACCACTAGGCTACCTGCCGCCCCTACACTCTAACCACTAGGCTACCTGCCGCCACTACTCTCTAACCACTAGGCTACCCTGCCGCCCCTACGCTCTAACCACTAGGCTACCCTGCCGCCCCTACGCTCTAACCACTAGGCTACCCTGCCGCCCCTACGCTCTAACCACTAGGCTACCCTGCCGCCCCTACGCTCTAACCACTAGGCTACCCTGCCGCCCCTACGCTCTAACCACTAGGCTGCCTACCGCCCCTACGCTCTAACCACTAGGCTGCCTACCGCCCCTACGCTCTAACCACTAGGCTACCCTGCCGCCCTTACACTCTAACCACTAGGCTACCCTACCGCCACTACACTCTAACCACTAGGCTACCCTGCCGCCCCTACACTCTAACCACTAGGCTACCCTGCCACCCCTACACTCTAACCACTAGGCTACCTGCCGCCACTACACTCTAACCACTAGGCTACCCTACCACCTCTACACTCTAACCACTAGGCTACCTACCGCCTCTACACTCTAACCACTAGACTACCTACCGTCCCTACACTCTAACCACTAGGCTACCTACCGCCCCTACACTCTAACCACTAGGCTACCTACCGTCCCTACACTCTAACCACTAGGCTACCTACCGCCCCTACACTCTAACCACTAGACTACCTGCCGCCCCTATGTGACCCAACATCCTGCGATGCAGCGAACCATGTAACGACAACAATTACAGAGAAGATCCAAACAAGAACATTTTCTCTAAGCTGGTGAGTCGCCTCATTAAGGAAACTAACATTTATTTAACTAGGCAAGTCAGTTAAGAACAAATTCGTATTTACAACAGTTTCCCTAGGAACAGTGGGGTTAACTGCCTTGTTCAGGGGCAGAACAACAGATGTCTACCTCGTTCAGCTCAGGGATTCGATCCAGAGACCTTTCGGTTACTGGCCCGAAGCTCTAACCACTAGGCTACCTGCCGTAAACTATGTGAAGCATATTGCTTATCGTACGTGATACTAGTAGCCATGCTATTATGGAGGTGAATACTACCTGTAGGCATTATCCACTCCCTATATGTTACACAACATAGCCCAAGCTCTGCCATGCTACACAGAAGCCTACAGAGCACACGCTGCATACTTAGAGAGCATACAGGACACAACATACTGTAACCCATCCTACCATGGTACTACAGTGCAGTTCACCTATTGATTATGCTAATAACCCTGTGAGCCAGATACCCCTCAGTTTAATATAGGACAACAGCCTTAGAAAAGCCCTGATTGGCTATAAGCTCAACACTAAACATCCTGATTGTGTCACACCCTGACCATAGTTTGCTTTGTATGTTTCTATGTTTTGTTTGGTCAGGGTGTGATCTGAGTGGGCATTCTATGTTGTGTGTCTAGTTTGTCTGTTTCTGTGTTTGGCCTGATATGGTTCTCAATCAGAGGCAGGTGTTAGTCATTGTCTCTGATTGGGAACCATATTTAGGTAGCCTGTTTGGTGTTGGGTTTTGTGGGTGATTGTTCCTGTCTCTGTGTTTGCACCAGATAGGGCTGTTTTGTTAGTCTATTCATGTGTAGTTTCTTTATTAAAGAACCATGAATAATAACCATGCTGTGTTTTGGTCCGCCTCTCCTTCGACACAAGAAAACCGTTACAGATTGGCTATAAGCTCAATACTGAAGCTCCTGATTAGCTATGAGCTCAATAGCACTGAGGGGGTAGATTGTGTCTGACAGTCTGACACACCAGAAGAGAGAAAGTCCTTTAGGACCTGAACATATTGTGGCTGGAGGGGAGCTAGGCGAGGGGCTGAGGGGGAAAACACAGAGCGAGGGGAAATAGAGACTCAAGTCTACCAGGCACACTGTTTTACCCTGTTCAGTGATGGAGGCTGGCTCCTCTTCTCCACTGAGATTATGATATGGGCTAGTCCGGCAGTCAGTCAGCCTGATAGTCTGGTAGTCAGGCAGTCTGGTAGTCAGGCAGTCTGGTAGTCAGGCAGTTTGATAGTCAGGCAGTCTGATAGTCAGGCAGTCTGGTAGTCAGGCAGTATGATAGTCAGGCAGTCAGGTAGTCTGGTAGTCAGGCAGTCTGGTAGTCAGGCAGTCTGGTAGTCAGTCAGTATGGTAGTCAGTCAGTCTGGCAGTCAGGCAGTCAGGCAGTCAGGCGGTCTGGATGTCAGGCAGTATGATAGTCAGGCAGTCAGGCAGTCTGATAGTCAGGCAGTCAGGTAGTCTGGGAGTCAGTCAGTCAGGCAGTCTGGTAGTCAGTCAGTCTGGCAGTCAGTCAGTATGGTAGTCAGTCAGTCTGGCAGTCAGGCAGTCAGGCGGACTGGATGTCAGGCAGTATGGTAGTCAGGCAGTCTGGCAGTCAGGCAGTATGGTAGTCAGTCAGTCAGGCATTCTGGTAGTCAGTCAGTCTGGTAGTCAGGCAGTATGGCAGTCTGGCAGTCAGGCAGTCTGGTAGTCAGGCAGTCTGGTAGTCAGTCAGTCTGACAGTCAGGCAGTCTGGTGGTCAGGCAGTCTGATAGTCAGGCAGTCTGGTAGTCAGTCAGTCTGGCAGTCAGTCAGTCTGGCAGTCAGGCAGTCTGGTAGTCAGTCAGTCTGACAGTTTGGCATTCTGGTAGTCAGTCAGTCTGGCAGTCAGTCAGTATGGTAGTCAGTCAGTCTGGTAGTCAGTCAGTCTGGTAGTCAGGCAGTCTGGTAGTCAGTCAGTCAGGCAGTCTGGTAGTCAGTCAGTCTGGTAGTCAGGCAGTCTGGTAGTCAGGCAGTCTGGTAGTCAGGCAGTCTGGTAGTCAGTCAGTATGGTAGTCAGTCAGTCTGGCAGTCAGTCAGTCTGGTAGTCAGTCAGTCTGGTAGTCAGTCAGTCTGGCAGTCAGGCAGTCTGGTAGTCAGGCAGTCTGGTAGTCAGTCAGTCTGACAGTTTGGCATACTTGTAGTCAGTCAGTCTGGCAGTCAGGCAGTATGGTAGTCAGTCAGTCAGGCATTCTGGTAGTCAGTCAGTCTGGTAGTCAGTCAGGCAGTCTGTTAGTCAGGCAGTCTGGTAGCCAGGCAGTTTGGTAGTCAGGCAGTCTGGTAGTCAGGCAGTCTGGTAGTCAGTCAGTCAGTCAGTCTGGTAGTCAGGCAGTCTGGTAGTCAGGCAGTCTGGCAGTCAGTCAGTATGGTAGTCAGTCAGTATGGTAGTCAGTCAGTCTGGCAGTCAGTCAGTCTGGTAGTCAGTCAGTCTGGTAGTCAGTCAGTCTGGCAGTCAGGCGGACTGGATGTCAGGCAGTATGGTAGTCAGGCAGTATGGCAGTCTGGCGGTCAGGCAGTCTGGTAGTCAGGCAGTCTGGTAGTCAGTCAGTCTGACAGTCAGGCAGTCTGGTGGTCAGGCAGTTTGATAGTCAGGCAGTCTGATAGTCAGGCAGTCTGGTAGTCAGGCAGTATGATAGTCAGGCAGTCAGGTAGTCTGGTAGTCAGGCAGTCTGGTAGTCAGGCAGTCTGGTAGTCAGTCAGTATGGTAGTCAGTCAGTCTGGCAGTCAGGCAGTCAGGCGGTCTGGATGTCAGGCAGTATGATAGTCAGGCAGTCTGATAGTCAGGCAGTCAGGTAGTCTGGTAGTCAGTCAGGCAGTCTGGTAGTCAGTCAGTCTGGCAGTCAGTCAGTATGGTAGTCAGTCAGTCTGGCAGTCAGGCAGTCAGGCAGTCAGGCGGACTGGATGTCAGGCAGTATGGTAGTCAGGCAGTCTGGCAGTCAGGCAGTATGGTAGTCAGTCAGTCAGGCATTCTGGTAGTCAGTCAGTCTGGTAGTCAGGCAGTATGGCAGTCTGGCAGTCTGGTAGTCAGGCAGTCTGGTAGTCAGTCAGTCTGACAGTCAGGTAGTCTGGTGGTCAGGCAGTCTGATAGTCAGGCAGTCTGGTCGTCATGCAGTCTGGTAGTCAGGCAGTCTGGTAGTCAGGCAGTCTGGTAGTCAGTCAGTCTGGTAGTCAGGCAGTATGGTAGTCAGTCAGTATGGTAGTCAGTCAGTCTGGCAGTCAGTCAGTCTGGTAGTCAGGCAGTCTGGTAGTCAGTCAGTCTGGCAGTCAGTCAGTCTGACAGTTTGGCATTCTGGTAGTCAGTCAGTCTGGCAGTCAGTCAGTATGGTAGTCAGTCAGTCTGGTAGTCAGTCAGTCTGGTAGTCAGGCAGTCTGGTAGTCAGTCAGTCAGGCAGTCTGGTAGTCAGTCAGTCTGGTAGTCAGGCAGTCTGGTAGTCAGTCAGTATGGTAGTCAGTCAGTCTGGCAGTCAGGCAGTATGATAGTCAGGCAGTCTGGATGTCAGGCAGTATGATAGTCAGGCAGTCAGGCAGTCTGATAGTCAGGCAGTCAGGTAGTCTGGTAGTCAGTCAGTCAGGCAGTCTGGTAGTCATTCAGTCTGGCAGTCAGTCAGTATGGTAGTCAGTCAGTCTGGCAGTCAGGCAGTCAGGCGGACTGGATGTCAGGCAGTATGGTAGTCAGGCAGTCTGGCAGTCAGGCAGTATGGTAGTCAGTCAGTCAGGCATTCTGGTAGTCAGTCATTCTGGTAGTCAGGCAGTATGGCAGTCAGGCAGTCTGGTAGTCAGGCAGTCTGGTAGTCAGTCAGTCTGACAGTCAGGCAGTCTGGTGGTCAGGCAGTCTGATAGTCAGGCAGTCTGGTAGTCAGTCAGTCTGGCAGTCAGTCAGTCTGGCAGTCAGGCAGTCTGGTAGTCAGTCAGTCTGACAGTTTGGCATTCTGGTAGTCAGTCAGTCTGGCAGTCAGTCAGTATGGTAGTCAGTCAGTCTGGTAGTCAGTCAGTCTGGTAGTCAGGCAGTCTGGTAGTCAGTCAGTCAGGCAGTCTGGTAGTCAGTCAGTCTGGTAGTCAGGCAGTCTGGTAGTCAGGCAGTCTGGTAGTCAGGCAGTCTGGTAGTCAGTCAGTATGGTAGTCAGTCAGTCTGGCAGTCAGTCAGTCTGGTAGTCAGTCAGTCTGGTAGTCAGTCAGTCTGGCAGTCAGGCAGTCTGGTAGTCAGGCAGTCTGGTAGTCAGTCAGTCTGACAGTTTGGCATACTTGTAGTCAGTCAGTCTGGCAGTCAGGCAGTATGGTAGTCAGTCAGTCAGGCATTCTGGTAGTCAGTCAGTCTGGTAGTCAGTCAGGCAGTCTGTTAGTCAGGCAGTCTGGTAGCCAGGCAGTTTGGTAGTCAGGCAGTCTGGTAGTCAGGCAGTCTGGTAGTCAGTCAGTCAGTCAGTCTGGTAGTCAGGCAGTCTGGTAGTCAGGCAGTCTGGCAGTCAGTCAGTATGGTAGTCAGTCAGTATGGTAGTCAGTCAGTCTGGCAGTCAGTCAGTCTGGTAGTCAGTCAGTCTGGCAGTCAGGCGGACTGGATGTCAGGCAGTATGGTAGTCAGGCAGTATGGCAGTCTGGCGGTCAGGCAGTCTGGTAGTCAGTCAGTCTGGTAGTCAGGCAGTCTGGTAGTCAGGCAGTCTGGTAGTCAGGCAGTCTGGTAGTCAGTCAGTCTGGTAGTCAGTCAGTCTGGTAGTCAGTCAGTCTGGCAGTCTGGCAGTCAGGCAGTCTGGTAGTCAGTCAGTCTGACAGTTTGGCATTCTTGTAGTCAGTCAGTCTGGCAGTCAGGCATTATGGTAGTCAGTCAGTCAGGCATTCTGGTAGTCAGTCAGTCTGGTAGTAAGTCAGGCAGTCTGGTAGTCAGGCAGTCTGGTAGCCAGGCAGTTTGGTAGTCAGGCAGTCTGGTAGTCAGGCAGTCTGGTAGTCAGTCAGTCAGTCAGTCTGGTAGTCAGGCAGTCTGGTAGTCAGGCAGTCTGGCAGTCAGTCAGTATGGTAGTCAGTCAGTCTGGCAGTCAGTCAGTCTGGCAGTCAGTCAGTCTGGTAGTCAGTCAGTCTGGTAGTCAGTCAGTCTGGCAGTCAGGCGGACTGGATGTCAGGCAGTATGGTAGTCAGGCAGTATGGCAGTCTGGCAGTCAGGCAGTCTGGTAGTCAGGCAGTCTGGTAGTCAGTCAGTCTGACAGTCAGGCAGTCTGGTGGTCAGGCAGTTTGATAGTCAGGCAGTCTGGTAGTCAGGCAGTATGATAGTCAGGCAGTCAGGTAGTCTAGTAGTCAGGCAGTCTGGTAGTCAGGCAGTCTGGTAGTCAGTCAGTATGGTAGTCAGTCAGTCTGGCAGTCAGGCAGTCAGGCAGTCAGGCGGTCTGGATGTCAGGCAGTATGATAGTCAGGCAGTCAGGCAGTCTGATAGTCAGGCACTCAGGTAGTCTGGTAGTCAGTCAGTCAGGCAGTCTGGTAGTCAGTCAGTCTGGCAGTCAGTCAGTATGGTAGTCAGTCAGTCTGGCAGTCAGGCAGTCAGGCAGTCAGGCGGACTGGATGTCAGGCAGTATGGTAGTCAGGCAGTCTGGCAGTCAGGCAGTATGGTAGTCAGTCAGTCAGGCATTCTGGTAGTCAGTCAGTCTGGTAGTCAGGCAGTATGGCAGTCTGGCAGTCAGGCAGTCTGGTAGTCAGGCAGTCTGGTAGTCAGTCAGTCTGACAGTCAGGTAGTCTGGTGGTCAGGCAGTCTGATAGTCAGGCAGTCTGGTCGTCATGCAGTCTGGTAGTCAGGCAGTCTGGTAGTCGGGCAGTCTGGTAGTCAGTCAGTCTGGTAGTCAGGCAGTATGGTAGTCAGTCAGTATGGTAGTCAGTCAGTCTGGCAGTCAGTCAGTCTGGTAGTCAGGCAGTCTGGTAGTCAGTCAGTCTGGCAGTCAGTCAGTCTGACAGTTTGGCATTCTGGTAGTCAGTCAGTCTGGCAGTCAGTCAGTATGGTAGTCAGTCAGTCTGGTAGTCAGTCAGTCTGGTAGTCAGGCAGTCTGGTAGTCAGTCAGTCAGGCAGTCTGGTAGTCAGGCAGTCTGGTAGTCAGGCAGTCTGGTAGTCAGTCAGTCTGGCAGTCAGTCAGTCTGGTAGTCAGTCAGTCTGGTAGTCAGTCAGTCTGGTAGTCAGGCAGTCTGGTAGTCAGTCAGTATGGTAGTCAGTCAGTCTGGCAGTCAGTCAGTCTGGTAGTCAGTCAGTCTGGTAGTTAGTCAGTCTGGCAGTCAGGCAGTCTGGTAGTCAGGCAGTCTGGTAGTCAGTCAGTCTGACAGTTTGGCATTCTTGTAGTCAGTCAGTCTGGCAGTCAGGCATTATGGTAGTCAGTCAGTCAGGCATTCTGGTAGTCAGTCAGTCTGGTAGTAAGTCAGGCAGTCTGGTAGTCAGGCAGTCTGGTAGCCAGGCAGTTTGGTAGTCAGGCAGTCTGGTAGTCAGGCAGTCTGGTAGTCAGTCAGTCAGTCAGTCTGGTAGTCAGGCAGTCTGGTAGTCAGGCAGTCTGGCAGTCAGTCAGTATGGTAGTCAGTCAGTCTGGCAGTCAGTCAGTCAGTCTGGCAGTCAGTCAGTCTGGTAGTCAGTCAGTCTGGTAGTCAGTCAGTCTGGCAGTCAGGCGGACTGGATGTCAGGCAGTATGGTAGTCAGGCAGTATGGCAGTCTGGCAGTCAGGCAGTCTGGTAGTCAGGCAGTCTGGTAGTCAGTCAGTCTGACAGTCAGGCAGTCTGGTGGTCAGGCAGTCTGATAGTCAGGCAGTCTGGTCGTCATGCAGTCTGGTAGTCAGGCAGTCTGGTAGTCAGGCAGTCTGGTAGTCAGTCAGTCTGGTAGTCAGGCAGTATGGTAGTCAGTCAGTATGGTAGTCAGTCAGTCTGGCAGTCAGTCAGTCTGGTAGTCAGGCAGTCTGGAAGTCAGTCAGTCTGGCAGTCAGTCAGTCTGGCAGTCAGGCAGTCTGGTAGTCAGTCAGTCTGACAGTTTGGCATTCTGGTATTCAGTCAGTCTGGCAGTCAGGCAGTATGGTAGTCAGTCAGTCTGGTAGTCAGTCAGTCTGGTAGTCAGGCAGTCTGGTAGTCAGTCAGTCTGGTAGTCAGTCAGTCAGTCAGGCATTCTGGTAGTCAGTCAGTCTGGTAGTCAGTCAGTCTGGTAGTCAGGCAGTCTGGTAGTCAGGCAGTCTGGTAGTCAGGCAGTCTGACAGTCAGTCAGTCTGACAGTCAGGTAGTCTGGTAGTCAGGCAGTCTGGCAGTCTGGTAGTCAGTCAGTCTGGTAGTCAGGCAGTCTGGTAGTCAGGCAGTCTGGTAGTCAGGCAGTCTGACAGTCAGTCAGTCTGACAGTCAGGTAGTCTGGTAGTCAGGCAGTCTGGCAGTCTGGTAATCAGTCAGTCTGGTAGTCAGGCAGTCTGGTAGTCAGGCAGTCTGATAGTCAGGCAGTCAGGCAGTCTGGTAGCTCAGTGTAAGCCTCTGCTGCAACTCAATGATGTAGCGGTATATACAGTACTGTATGTACGAGGGGGAAAGGAGAGGAAGGAGTAGGATGGTAGTACTCACAGTACTCCATGCCCAAGACGATGTCTCTGAAGTAGAGGCGTGTCTGGTCCTCAGTGAAGGGGCTGTCTGTAGGGACCTCCATCACTGGACTGGGATCACCACAGGAACCAACCCACAGAAAGGTAGAGAGAGAGAGAGATAACATAGTACATAGCTAACAATAACATTTTTAAACGTTATTCTTACGAAACATTTGTGTGTGTAATGTTTACTGTGAATTTGTTTGTTTACTTGCTTTGGCAATGCAAACATGTTTCCCATGCCAATAAAGCCCATTTGGGAGGGGTATCTAGAGAGATAGCGAGGAAGAGATAGCTAGAGACTGTGTCTGTCTGTCTGTCTGTCTGTCTGTCTGACGAGATAGCTAGAGAGACTGTCTGTCTGTCTGACTGACTGAAGAGATAGCTAGAGAGACTGTCTGTCTGTCTGACTGACTGAAGAGATAGCTAGAGAGACTGTCTGTCTGTCTGACGAGATAGCTAGAGAGACTGTCTGTCTGTCTGACGAGATAGCTAGAGAGACTGTCTGTCTGTCTGACTGACTGAAGAGATAGCTAGAGAGACTATCTGTCTGACTGAAGAGATAGCTAGAGAGACTGTCTGTCTGTCTGACTGACTGAAGAGATAGCTAGAGAGACTGTCTGTCTGACTGAAGAGATAGCTAGAGAGACTGTCTGTCTGTCTGACTGACGAGATAGCTAGAGACTGTCTGTCTGTCTGACTGACTGAAGAGATAGCTAGAGAGACTGTCTGTCTGACTGAAGAGATAGCTAGAGAGACTGTCTGTCTGTCTGACTGACGAGATAGCTAGAGAGACTGTCTGTCTGACTGAAGAGATAGCTAGAGAGACTGTCTGTCTGTCTGACTGAAGAGATAGCTAGAGAGACTGTCTGTCTGACTGAAGAGGTAGCTAGAGAGACTGTCTGTCTGTCTGAAGAGGTAGCTAGAGAGACTGTCTGTCTGTCTGACTGACGAGATAGTTAGAGAGACTCTCTGTCTGTCTGACTGACTGAAGAGATAGCTAGAGACACTGTCTGTCTGTCTGACTGAAGAGATAGCTAGAGAGACTGCCTGTCTGTCTGAAGAGATAGCTGGAGAGACTGTCTGTCTGACTGAATATTTAGCTAGAGAGACTGCCTATCTGACTGACTGACTGACCAACAGACAGAAACAGACAGAGACACAGAGAGACTGTCAATCCAGTCAGTCTCTCTAGCTGTCACACAGACAGATGGACAGACAGAGAAAGAGACAGACAGACGGACACAGAGAGCGAGAGAGAGAGAGAGAGCAGAGACACAGAGAGCAAAAAGAAGGAGACAGAGACACAGAGAGCAAGAGAGCGACAGACAGACACAGGCTGACTGACTATTGGTTGCATCACTGCCTGGTACGGTAACTGCTCGGCCTCCGACCGCAAGGCACTAGAGGGTAATGTGTACGGCCCAGTACATCACTGGGGCCAAGCTTCCTGCCATCCAGGACCTCTTCACCAGGCGGTCAGAGGAAGGCCCTAAAAATTG
>NW_027009130.1:0-20000 GCF_036934945.1 Oncorhynchus masou masou | reverse complement strand
ACATTGTAGTGCTGTATACTGTTGAGCACAATTGGTTGTAGTCTAACTGACACTAACACTGTAAGGTACGACACCTTTTCATTTCATTAACCAATAGCCATAATTACCTATAGTAGATTAGGGAGGTTTGATGCCTTAACACAGCCTCTCTCCTGCCATGTCTACTGATACTGATGGAAGGAATACAACCATAGTCTATATACCTTGAAGAGGTGATACACGCTTTAGAAAACAAGATGCGACCTAGAATCATAAAGGGTTCTTCAACCGTCCCTCCGAAAATAACTATTGTTTTGGTTCCAAGTGGAACCCTTTCACCACTAAAGGGTTCTACCTGAAACCAAAAGAAGGGTTCTCTTATGGGGACAAATGAAGAAAAACGTTGTTGTTTTTTCTAAGTGTGCGTGGTCGAGAGACTTATCAACCTGCATCCGGTAGTCTAGCGTTTTCATATGGAGTCAGCTGTGTCACCTGCTCAGCGCCCACTAACAGGTCGATTTACAGTCCAGATAAAGAGTGTGAAGGTACATACCCATGTGAAGGTTGTCCTCTGCGGGATCATCCAACACCTGCAACAATAATAACACGTCAACAGGAATACATCCCATAATATTAAGAGGCAGACACAGGTAAATAGCGTTGTTCGGGCCCACCGTGATTACTGCTTTTATGAAAACTGTTATTAAAATTACAATGAATTACAACATATTACAATAACAACATATTAAAATTGCAATAAATTACATATTTTCATTAAAATGTTCTTTTTGACAAGTAAATGAAAACAATTTAATTATTCCATCAGAAGACATGTTCTGGACAAAAATCTGATTGTTAGTTATTTTGGCCATGTTTCTACAGATGCGACCCAGTCTTGAATTAACTTTTGCATAGTTGCTTTGCAAAAAGGACTGGTCATCAGTTCTAAACAAAATGGTTGCTACGCTGCTCGTCCAATCAGCATCTAGGATCCCAAACAACCAGTTTTTTCATTCATTTTTTTCTTCCCCTGTAATCAGGAAATGATTTAGGTCTGGGACACCACATGGGTACATTTAATTATCAGGTGGAACATAAAACCACAGTACACTGGACCTCGGGTAAGATGTCAACACCCCAGGCCTATAGTATAGGTATTACCGTAACACCGGAGAATACAGCAACTGCAGCAGCAGCAGTATTCATTGGCCTTTAAAGCACACTCAAGAGGATCTTAGATGATGCCAGTTTGAATTGAGTTTGAATTGAGGAGGATATTAATATCTAACGTGTACTGTATTATCTTAGCTACTAACCATCTGTGACAAATGTAATTGCCACTTTACGTTTTACATTTTCCCTCTAGCTGAGACTCTTTTATAACAAGAGAACAGTTCTGAGGCATAATAAGAACATTTGGCTGTGAATTGGAGAGGCACAATGAATATGATCTCATCCCAGCACCCCACCCAAGACCAGTAGGTACTTTACATAATGAGCTTTGAATTGGGAATGAATGGAGAATAGACAGGAGGAGATGGGGAGAGGAGGACAGGAGGAGATGGAGAGATGGGGAGAGGAGGAGATGGAGAGAGGACAGGAGGAGATGGAGAGAGGAGGAGATGGAGAGAGGAGGACAGGAGGAGATGGAGAGAGGAGGACAGGAGGAGATGGGGAGAGGAGGACAGGAGGAGATGGAGAGAGGAGGACAGGAGGAGATGGAGAGAGGAGGACAGGAGGAGATGGAGAGAGGAGGACAGGAGGAGATGGAGAGAGGACAGGAGGAGATGGAGAGAGGAGGACAGGGAGGAGATGGAGAGAGGAGGACAGGAGGAGATGGAGAGAGGAGGACAGGAGGAGATGGAGAGAGGAGGACAGGAGGAGATGGAGAGAGGAGGACAGGAGGAGATGGAGAGAGGAGGACAGGAGGAGATGGAGAGAGGAGGACAGGAGGAGATGGAGAGAGGAGGACAGGAGGAGATGGAGAGAGGAGGACAGGAGGAGATGGAGAGAGGGAGGACAGGAGGAGATGGAGAGAGGAGGACAGGAGGAGATGGGGAGAGGAGGACAGGAGGAGATGGGGAGAGGAGGACAGGAGGAGATGGAGAGAGGAGGACAGGAGGAGATGGAGAGAGAGGAGGACAGGAGGAGATGGAGAGAGGAGGACAGGAGGAGATGGAGAGAGGAGGACAGGAGGAGATGGAGAGAGGAGGACAGGAGGAGATGGAGAGAGGAGGACAGGAGGAGATGGAGAGAGGAGGACAGGAGGAGATGGAGAGAGGAGAACAGGAGGAGATGGAGAGAGGAGGACAGGAGGAGATGGAGAGAGGACAGGAGGAGATGGAGAGAGGAGGACAGGAGGAGATGGGGAGAGGAGGACAGGAGGAGATGGGGAGAGGAGGACAGGAGGAGATGAAGAGAGGAGGACAGGAGGAGATGAGGAGATGGGGACAGGAGGAGATGAGGAGATGGGGAGAGGAGGACAGGAGGAGATGAAGAGGGAGGACAGGAGGAGATGAGGAGATGGGGACAGGAGGAGATGAGGAGATGGGGAGAGGAGGACAGGAGGAGATGGGGAGAGGAGGACAGGAGGAGATGGAGAGAGGAGGACAGGAGGAGATGGAGAGAGGGAGGACAGGAGGAGATGGAGAGAGGAGGACAGGAGGAGATGAGGAGATGGGGAGAGGAGGACAGGAGGAGATGGAGAGAGGAGGACAGGAGGAGATGGGGAGATGGGGAGAGGAGGACAGGAGGAGATGGAGAGAGGAGGACAGGAGGAGATGGGGAGAGGAGGACAGGAGGAGATGGAGAGGGAGGACAGGAGGAGATGGAGAGAGGAGGACAGGAGGAGATGGAGAGAGGAGGACAGGAGGAGATGGAGAGAGGAGGACAGGAGGAGATGGAGAGAGGAGGACAGGAGGAGATGGAGAGAGGAGGACAGGGAGGAGATGGAGAGAGGAGGACAGGAGGAGATGGAGAGAGGAGGACAGGAGGAGATGGAGAGAGGAGGACAGGAGGAGATGAAGAGAGGAGGACAGGAGGAGATGGAGAGAGGGAGGACAGGAGGAGATGAGGAGATGGGGAGAGGAGGACAGGAGGAGATGGGGAGAGGAGGACAGGAGGAGATGGAGAGAGGAGGACAGGAGGAGATGGGGAGAGGAGGACAGGAGGAGATGGAGAGAGGACAGGAGGAGATGGAGAGATGGGGAGAGGAGGACAGGAGGAGATGGGGAGAGGAGGACAGGAGGAGATGGGGAGAGGAGGACAGGAGGAGATGGAGAGAGGAGGACAGGAGGAGATGGAGAGAGGAGGACAGGAGGAGATGGAGAGAGGAGGACAGGAGGAGATGGGGAGAGGAGGACAGGAGGAGATGGAGAGAGGACAGGAGGAGATGGAGAGATGGGGAGAGGAGGACAGGAGGAGATGGGGAGAGGAGGACAGGAGGAGATGGAGAGAGGAGGACAGGAGGAGATGGAGAGAGGAGGACAGGAGGAGATGAAGAGGGAGGACAGGAGGAGATGGAGAGAGGACAGGAGGAGATAGAGAGGGAGGACAGGAGGAGATGAGGAGATGGGGAGAGGAGGACAGGAGGAGATGGGGAGAGGAGGACAGGAGGAGATGGAGAGAGGACAGGAGGAGATGGAGAGATGGGGAGAGGAGGACAGGAGGAGATGGGGAGAGGAGGACAGGAGGAGATGGAGAGAGGAGGACAGGAGGAGATGAGGAGATGGGGAGAGGAGGACAGGAGGAGATGGGGAGAGGAGGACAGGAGGAGATGGAGAGAGGAGGACAGGAGGAGATGGGGAGAGGAGGACAGGGAGGAGATGGGGAGAGGAGGACAGGAGGAGATGGGGAGAGGAGGACAGGAGGAGATGGAGAGAGGAGGACAGGAGGAGATGAGGAGATGGGGAGAGGAGGACAGGAGGAGATGGGGAGAGGAGGACAGGAGGAGATGAAGAGAGGACAGGAGGAGATGGAGAGAGGAGGACAGGAGGAGATGGGGAGAGGAGGACAGGAGGAGATGAAGAGAGGAGGACAGGAGGAGATGGAGAGAGGACAGGAGGAGATAGAGAGAGGAGGACAGGAGGAGATGAGGAGATGGGGAGAGGAGGACAGGAGGAGATGGGGAGAGGAGGACAGGGAGGAGATGGAGAGAGGACAGGAGGAGATGGAGAGATGGGGAGAGGAGGACAGGAGGAGATGGGGAGAGGAGGACAGGAGGAGATGGAGAGAGGAGGACAGGAGGAGATGAGGAGATGGGGAGAGGAGGACAGGAGGAGATGGGGAGAGGGGAGGACAGGAGGAGATGGGGAGAGGAGGACAGGAGGAGATGGAGAGAGGAGGACAGGAGGAGATGGGGAGAGGAGGACAGGAGGAGATGGGGAGGGAGGACAGGAGGAGATGGAGAGAGGAGGACAGGAGGAGATGAGGAGATGGGGAGAGGAGGACAGGAGGAGATGGGGAGAGGAGGACAGGAGGAGATGGGGAGAGGAGGACAGGAGGAGATGGAGAGAGGAGGACAGGAGGAGATGAGGAGATGGGGAGAGGAGGACAGGAGGAGATGGGGAGAGGAGGACAGGAGGAGATGGAGAGAGGAGGACAGGAGGAGATGGAGAGAGGACAGGAGGAGATGGAGAGAGGAGGACAGGAGGAGATGGAGAGAGGAGGACAGGAGGAGATGTAGAGAGGAGGACAGGAGGAGATGAAGAGAGGAGGACAGGAGGAGATGGAGAGAGGAGGACAGGAGGAGATGAAGAGATGGGGAGAGGAGGAGATAGAGAGAGGAGGACAGGAGGAGATGAGGAGATGGGGAGAGGAGGACAGGAGGAGATGGGGAGAGGAGGACAGGAGGAGATGGAGAGAGGAGGACAGGAGGAGATGGAGAGAGGAGGACAGGAGGAGATGGAGAGAGGAGGACAGGAGGAGATGGAGAGAGGAGGACAGGAGGAGATGAGGAGATGGGGAGAGGAGGACAGGAGGAGATGGAGAGAGGAGGACAGGAGGAGATGGAGAGAGGACAGGAGGAGATGGAGAGAGGAGGACAGGAGGAGATGAGGAGATGGGGAGAGGAGGACAGGAGGAGATGGAGAGAGGAGGACAGGAGGAGATGGAGAGAGGACAGGAGGAGATGGAGAGAGGACAGGAGGAGATGGAGAGAGGAGGACAGGAGGAGATGAGGAGATGGGGAGAGGAGGACAGGAGGAGATGGGGAGAGGAGGACAGGAGGAGATGGAGAGAGGACAGGAGGAGATGGAGAGGGAGGACAGGAGGAGATGAGGAGATGGAGAGAGGAGGACAGGAGGAGATGGGGAGAGGAGGACAGGAGGAGATGGGGAGAGGAGGACAGGAGGAGATGGGGAGAGGAGGACAGGAGGAGATGGAGAGAGGAGAACAGGAGGAGATGGGGAGAGGAGGACAGGAGGAGATGGGGAGAGGAGGACAGGAGGAGATGGGGAGAGGAGGACAGGAGGAGATGGAGAGAGGAGGACAGGAGGAGATGGAGAGAGGACAGGAGGAGATGGAGAGAGGACAGGGAGGAGATGGAGAGAGGAGGACAGGAGGAGATGAAGAGAGGAGGACAGGAGGAGATGGAGAGAGGAGGACAGGAGGAGATGAAGAGAGGAGGACAGGAGGAGATGGAGAGAGGAGGACAGGAGGAGATGAAGAGATGGGGAGAGGAGGACAGGAGGAGATGGGGAGAGGAGGACAGGAGGAGATGGAGAGAGGAGGACAGGAGGAGATGAAGAGATGGGGAGAGGAGGAGATAGAGAGAGGAGGACAGGAGGAGATGAGGAGATGGGGAGAGGAGGACAGGAGGAGATGGGGAGAGGAGGACAGGAGGAGATGGAGAGAGGAGGACAGGAGGAGATGGAGAGAGGAGGACAGGAGGAGATGGAGAGAGGAGGACAGGAGGAGATGAGGAGATGGGGAGAGGAGGACAGGAGGAGATGGAGAGAGGAGGACAGGAGGAGATGAGGAGATGGGGAGAGGAGGACAGGAGGAGATGGGGAGAGGAGGACAGGAGGAGATGGGGAGAGGAGAACAGGAGGAGATGGGGAGAGGAGAACAGGAGGAGATGGGGAGAGGAGGACAGGAGGAGATGGGGAGAGGGAGGACAGGAGGAGATGGAGAGAGGAGGACAGGAGGAGATGAGGAGATGGGGAGAGGAGGACAGGAGGAGATGGGGAGAGGAGGACAGGAGGAGATGGGGAGAGGAGGACAGGAGGAGATGGAGAGAGGGAGGACAGGAGGAGATGAGGAGATGGGGAGAGGAGGACAGGAGGAGATGGGGAGAGGAGGACAGGAGGAGATGGAGAGAGGAGGAGATGGAGAGAGGACAGGAGGAGATGGAGAGAGGACAGGAGGAGATGGAGAGAGGAGGACAGGAGGAGATGGAGAGAGGGAGGACAGGAGGAGATGGAGAGAGGAGGACAGGAGGAGATGGAGAGAGGAGGACAGGAGGAGATGAAGAGAGGAGGACAGGAGGAGATGGAGAGAGGAGGACAGGAGGAGATGAAGAGATGGGGAGAGGAGGAGATAGAGAGAGGAGGACAGGAGGAGATGAGGAGATGGGGAGAGGAGGACAGGAGGAGATGGGGAGAGGAGGACAGGAGGAGATGGAGAGAGGGAGGACAGGAGGAGATGGAGAGAGGAGGACAGGAGGAGATGGAGAGAGGAGGACAGGAGGAGATGGAGAGAGGAGGACAGGAGGAGATGAGGAGATGGGGAGAGGAGGACAGGAGGAGATGGAGAGAGGAGGACAGGAGGAGATGGAGAGAGGACAGGAGGAGATGGAGAGAGGAGGACAGGAGGAGATGAGGAGATGGGGAGAGGAGGACAGGAGGAGATGGAGAGAGGAGGACAGGAGGAGATGGAGAGAGGAGGACAGGAGGAGATGGAGAGAGGACAGGAGGAGATGGAGAGAGGAGGACAGGAGGAGATGAGGAGATGGGGAGAGGAGGACAGGAGGAGATGGGGAGAGGAGGACAGGAGGAGATGGAGAGAGGACAGGAGGAGATGGAGAGAGGAGGACAGGAGGAGATGAGGAGATGGGGAGAGGAGGACAGGAGGAGATGGGGAGAGGAGGACAGGAGGAGATGGGGAGAGGAGGACAGGGAGGAGATGGGGAGAGGAGGACAGGAGGAGATGGAGAGAGGAGGACAGGAGGAGATGGGGAGAGGAGGACAGGAGGAGATGGAGAGAGGGAGGACAGGAGGAGATGGGGAGAGGAGGACAGGAGGAGATGGAGAGAGGAGGACAGGAGGAGATGGAGAGAGGACAGGAGGAGATGGAGAGAGGACAGGAGGAGATGGAGAGAGGAGGACAGGAGGAGATGAAGAGAGGAGGACAGGAGGAGATGGAGAGAGGAGGACAGGAGGAGATGAAGAGAGGAGGACAGGAGGAGATGGAGAGAGGAGGACAGGGGAGGAGATGAAGAGATGGGGAGAGGAGGACAGGAGGAGATGGGGAGAGGAGGACAGGAGGAGATGGAGAGAGGAGGACAGGAGGAGATGAAGAGATGGGGAGAGGAGGAGATAGAGAGAGGAGGACAGGAGGAGATGAGGAGATGGGGAGAGGAGGACAGGAGGAGATGGGGAGAGGAGGACAGGAGGAGATGGAGAGAGGAGGACAGGAGGAGATGGAGAGAGGAGGACAGGAGGAGATGGAGAGAGGAGGACAGGAGGAGATGAGGAGATGGGGAGAGGAGGACAGGAGGAGATGGAGAGAGGAGGACAGGAGGAGATGGAGAGAGGACAGGAGGAGATGGAGAGAGGAGGACAGGAGGAGATGAGGAGATGGGGAGAGGAGGACAGGAGGAGATGGAGAGAGGAGGACAGGAGGAGATGGAGAGAGGAGGACAGGAGGAGATGGAGAGAGGACAGGAGGAGATGGAGAGAGGAGGACAGGAGGAGATGAGGAGATGGGGAGAGGAGGACAGGAGGAGATGGGGAGAGGAGGACAGGAGGAGATGGAGAGAGGACAGGAGGAGTTGGAGAGAGGAGGACAGGAGGAGATGAGGAGATGGGGAGAGGAGGACAGGAGGAGATGGGGAGAGGGAGGACAGGAGGAGATGGGGAGAGGAGGACAGGAGGAGATGGGGAGAGGAGGACAGGAGGAGATGGAGAGAGGAGGACAGGAGGAGATGGGGAGAGGAGGACAGGAGGAGATGGAGAGGGGGACAGGAGGAGATGGGGAGAGGAGGACAGGAGGAGATGGAGAGAGGAGGGACAGGAGGAGATGGAGAGAGGACAGGAGGAGATGGAGAGAGGACAGGAGGAGATGGAGAGAGGAGGACAGGAGGAGATGAAGAGAGGAGGACAGGAGGAGATGGAGAGAGGAGGACAGGAGGAGATGAAGAGAGGAGGACAGGAGGAGATGGAGAGAGGAGGACAGGAGGAGATGAAGAGATGGGGAGAGGAGGACAGGAGGAGATGGAGAGAGGAGGACAGGAGGAGATGGAGAGAGGAGGACAGGAGGAGATGGAGAGAGGAGGACAGGAGGAGATGGAGAGAGGAGGACAGGAGGAGATGAGGAGATGGGGAGAGGAGGACAGGAGGAGATGGAGAGAGGAGGACAGGAGGAGATGGAGAGAGGGAGGACAGGAGGAGATGGAGAGAGGAGGACAGGAGGAGATGGAGAGAGGACAGGAGGAGATGGAGAGAGGAGGACAGGAGGAGATGGAGAGAGGAGGACAGGAGGAGATGGAGAGAGGAGGACAGGAGGAGATGGGGAGAGGAGGACAGGAGGAGATGGAGAGAGGAGGACAGGAGGAGATGGAGAGAGGAGGACAGGAGGAGATGGAGAGAGGAGGACAGGAGGAGATGGAGAGAGGACAGGAGGAGATGAAGAGAGGAGGACAGGAGGAGATGGAGAGAGGAGGACAGGAGGAGATGGAGAGAGGAGGACAGGAGGACAGGAGGAGATGGAGAGAGGAGGACAGGAGGAGATGGAGAGAGGAGGACAGGAGGAGATGGAGAGAGGAGGACAGGAGGAGATGGAGAGAGGAGGACAGGGAGGAGATGGAGAGAGGAGGACAGGAGGAGATGGAGAGAGGAGGACAGGAGGAGATGAGGAGATGGGGAGAGGAGGACAGGAGGAGATGGGGAGAGGAGAACAGGAGGAGATGGGGAGAGGAGGACAGGAGGAGATGGAGAGAGGACAGGAGGAGATGGAGAGAGGACAGGGAGGAGATGGAGAGAGGAGGACAGGAGGAGATGAGGAGAGGGACTGGAGGAGATGGAGAGAGGAGGACAGGAGGAGATGGGGAGAGGAGGACAGGAGGAGATGGAGAGAGGAGGACAGGAGGAGATGGAGAGAGGAGGACAGGAGGAGATGGAGAGAGGAGGACAGGAGGAGATGGAGAGAGGAGGACAGGAGGAGATGGAGAGAGGAGGACAGGAGGAGATGGAGAGAGGAGGACAGGAGGAGATGGAGAGAGGACAGGAGGAGATGGAGAGAGGAGGACAGGAGGAGATGGAGAGAGGACAGGAGGAGATGGAGAGAGGGAGGACAGGAGGAGATGGAGAGAGGAGGACAGGAGGAGATGGAGAGAGGAGGACAGGAGGAGATGGAGAGAGGACAGGAGGAGATGGAGAGAGGAGGACAGGAGGAGATGGAGAGAGAGGACAGGAGGAGATGGAGAGAGGAGGACAGGAGGAGATGGAGAGAGGACAGGAGGAGATGGAGAGAGGAGGACAGGAGGAGATGGAGAGAGGAGGACAGGAGGAGATGGAGAGAGGAGGACAGGAGGAGATGGAGAGAGGAGGACAGGAGGAGATGGAGAGAGGACAGGAGGAGATGGAGAGAGGACAGGAGGAGATGGAGAGAGGAGGACAGGAGGAGATGAGGAGATGGGGAGAGGAGGACAGGAGGAGATGGAGAGAGGAGGACAGGAGGAGATGGGGAGAGGAGGACAGGAGGAGATGGAGAGAGGACAGGAGGAGATGGAGAGAGGACAGGAGGAGATGGAGAGAGGACAGGAGGAGATGGAGAGAGGAGGACAGGAGGAGATGGAGAGAGGAGGACAGGAGGAGATGGAGAGAGGAGGACAGGAGGAGATGGAGAGAGGAGGACAGGAGGAGATGGAGAGAGGAGGACAGGAGGAGATGGAGAGAGGAGGACAGGAGGAGATGGAGAGAGGAGGACAGGAGGAGATGGAGAGAGGAGGACAGGAGGACAGGAGGAGATGGAGAGAGGAGGACAGGAGGAGATGGGGAGAGGAGGACAGGAGGAGATGGGGAGAGGAGGACAGGAGGAGATGGAGAGAAGACAGGAGGAGATGAAGAGGGAGGACAGGAGGAGATGAAGAGAGGAGGACAGGAGGAGATGTAGAGAGGGGACAGGAGGAGATGAAGAGAGGAGGACAGGAGGAGATGGAGAGAGGACAGGAGGAGATGGAGAGAGGACAGGAGGAGATGGAGAGAGGGGACAGGAGGAGATGGAGAGAGGAGGACAGGAGGAGATTGGCTGGTTGCTCTGGGATGAGGCTGTAGAGTGAAACACTAAGAGAAGAGCTCCACTTTCACTGTAACTTATTATGACTGACTGGTACAGTGATGTTGGGAGCCCCAGAGGTACCCATGGACCCCCACTGACTCCATCCCATCTCCATCTCCGCGTCTCCACCAACCCCTCCTTTCACTGTAACTCATTATGACTGGCTGGCATGATACCTCCTACTGACTCCAGCCCTCTCGATGCCCTCCATCCACCTGGCCCTCCATCAGGCCCTGATGAGGCACCATAAATAAGTCTGGGTGATTGAAGAGCACTCTGATGATGTCACTGGGGAGACGAGTGCATCAGCGCGGTGCGTTCTGTCCGTCTCTCCTCCGTCTCTCCTCTGTCTCTCCTACGTCTCTCCTACGTCTCTCCTCCGTCTCTCCTACGTCTCTCCTCCGTCTCTCCTCCGTCTCTCCTACGTCTCTCCTACGTCTCTCCTCCGTCTCTCCTACGTCTCTCCTACGTCTCTCCTCCGTCTCTCCTCCGTCTCTCCTACGTCTCTCCTACGTCTCTCCTCCGTCTCTCCTCCGTCTCTCCTCCGTCTCTCCTACGTCTCTCCTCCGTCTCTCCTACGTCTCTCCTCCGTCTCTCCTACGTCTCTCCTCCGTCTCTCCTCCGTCTCTCCTACGTCTCTCCTCCGTCTCTCCTCCGTCTCTCCCTATGTCTCTCCTCCGTCTCTCCTCCGTCTCTCCTCCGTCTCTCCTCCGTCTCTCTACGTCTCTCCTCCGTCTCTCCTCCGTCTCTCCTCCGTCTCTCCTCCGTCTCTCCTATGTCTCTCCTCCGTCTCTCCTACGTCTCTCCTCCGTCTCTCCTCCGTCTCTCCTCCGTCTCTCCTACGTCTCTCCTACGTCTCTCCTCCGTCTCTCCTACGTCTCTCCTACGTCTCTCCTCTCTAAATATACATCTCCTTCACATAAGCCAAAATGGTACTCTATCCCCTATATTACACGTCTTTTGACCGTAGTGAACTACACCGTGCCTTCAGAAACTAGTGCACTACACCATGCCTTCAGAAACTAGTGCACTACACCATGCCTTCAGAAACTAGTGCACTACACCATGCCTTCAGAAACTAGTGCACTACACCGTGCCTTCAGAAACTAGTGCACTACACCATGCCTTCAGAAACCAGTGCACTACACCGTGCCTTCAGAAACTAGTGCACTACACCATGCCTTCAGAAACTAGTGCACTACACCATGCCGTCAGAAACTAGTGCACTACACCATGCCTTCAGAAACTAGTGCACTACACCATGCCTTCAGAAACTAGTGCACTACACCGTGCCTTCAGAAACTAGTGCACTACACCATGCCTTCAGAAACTAGTGCACTACACCATGCCTTCAGAAACTAGTGCACTACACCATGCCTTCAGAAACTAGTGCACTACACCATGCCTTCAGAAACTAGTGCACTACACCATGCCTTCAGAAACTAGTGCACTACACCATGCCTTCAGAAACTAGTGTACTACACCATGCCTTCAGAAACTAGTGCACTACACCATGCCTTCAGAAACCAGTGCACTACACCATGCCTTCAGAAACCAGTGCACTACACCATGCCTTCAGAAACCAGTGCACTACACCGTGCCTTTAGAAACCAGTGCACTACACCATGCCTTCAGTAACTAGTGCACTACACCGTGCCTTCAGAAACTAGTGCACTACACCATGCCTTCAGAAACCAGTGCACTACACCGTGCCTTCAGAAACTAGTGCACTACACCATGCCGTCAGAAACTAGTGCACTACACCATGCCTTCAGAAACTAGTGCACTACACCATGCCTTCAGAAACTAGTGCACTACACCGTGCCTTCAGAAACTAGTGCACTACACCATGCCTTCAGAAACTAGTGCACTACACCATGCCTTCAGAAACTAGTGCACTACACCATGCCTTCAGAAACTAGTGCACTACACCATGCCTTCAGAAACTAGTGCACTACACCATGCCTTCAGAAACTAGTGTACTACACCATGCCTTCAGAAACTAGTGCACTACACCATGCCTTCAGAAACCAGTGCACTACACCATGCCTTCAAAAACCAGTGCACTACACCATGCCTTCAGAAACCAGTGCACTACACCGTGCCTTTAGAAACCAGTGCACTACACCATGCCTTCAGTAACTAGTGCACTACACCGTGCCTTCAGAAACTAGTGCACTACACCATGCCTTCAGAAACCAGTGCACTACACCGTGCCTTCAGAAACTAGTGCACTACACCATGCCTTCAGAAACCAGTGCACTACACCGTGCCTTCAGAAACCAGTGCACTACACCATGCCTTCAGAAACTAGTGCACTACACCATGCCTTCAGAAACTAGTGCACTACACCATGCCTTCAGAAACCAGTGCACTACACCGTGCCTTCAGAAACTAGTGCACTACACCATGCCTTCAGAAACCAGTGCACTACACCGTGCCTTCAGAAACCAGTGCACTACACCATGCCTTCAGAAACTAGTGCACTACACCATGCCTTCAGAAACTAGTGCACTACACCATGCCTTCAGAAACTAGTGCACTACACCATGCCTTCAGAAACTAGTGCACTACACCATGCCTTCAGAAACTAGTGTACTACACCATGCCTTCAGAAACTAGTGCACTACACCATGCCTTCAGAAACCAGTGCACTACACCATGCCTTCAGAAACCAGTGCACTACACCATGCCTTCAGAAACCAGTGCACTACACCGTGCCTTCAGAAACCAGTGCACTACACCATGCCTTCAGAAACTAGTGCACTACACTGTGCCTTCAGAAACTAGTGCACTACACCATGCCTTCAGAAACCAGTGCACTACACCGTGCCTTCAGAAACTAGTTCACTACACCATGCCTTCAGAAACCAGTGCACTACACCGTGCCTTCAGATACTAGTGCACTACACCATGCCTTCAGAAACCAGTGCACTACACCGTGCCTTCAGAAACCAGTGCACTACACCGTGCCTTCAGAAACTAATGCACTACACCATGCCTTCAGAAACTAGTGCACTACACCGTGCCTTCAGAAACCAGTGCACTACACCATGCCTTCAGAAACTAATGCACTACACCATGCCTTCAGAAACTAATGCACTACACCATGCCTTCAGAAACTAATGCACTACACCGTGCCTTCAGAAACTAGTCAGACCCCTTTGACTTTTTTTTCAACATTTTGTTACGTTACAGCCTTATTCTAAAATTGATTAAATAGTTGTTGTTTTTTCCCCCTCATCAATCTACACACAATACCCCATAAATAATGACCGGGTTTTAGAAACAGAAATATCACATTTCCATAAGTATTCAGACCCTTTACTCAGTACTTTGTTGAAGCACCTTTGGCAGGAATTACAGCCTTGAGCCTTCTTGGCTATACATTTACATTTACATTTAAGTCATTTAGCAGACGCTCTTATCCAGAGCGACTTACAAATTGGATGATGCTACAAGCTTGGCACACCTGTATTTGAGGAGTTTCTCCCATTCTTCTCTGCAGAACATACTCAAGCTCTGTCAGGTTGGATCGGGAGTGTTGCTGCACAGCTGTTTTCAGGTCTCTTCAGAGATGTTCAATTGGGTTCAAGTCCGGGCTCTGGCTAGGCCACTCAAGGACATTCAGAGACTTGTCCAGAAGCCACTCCTGCGTTGTCTTGGTTGTGTGCTTTGGATCGTTGTCCTGTTGGAAGGTGAACCTTCCCCCCCAGTCTGAGGTCCTAAGCGCTCTGAAGCAGGTTTTCATCAAGGATCTCTCTGTACTTTGCTCAGTTCATCTTTGCCTCGATCCTGACTAGTCTCCCAGTCCCTGCTACTGAAAAACATCCCCACAGCTTGATGCTGCCGCCACCATGCTTCACCGTATGGATGGTGCCAGGTTTCCTCCAAATGTGATGCTTGGTATATCAGACCAGATAATCTTGTTTCTCATGTTCTGAGAGTCCTTTTGATGCCTTTTGGCAAACTCCAAGCGTGCTCATGTACATTTTACTGAGGAGTGGATTCCGTCTGGCCACTCTACAATAAAGGCCTGATTGCTGGAGTGGCTTCCGTCTGGCCACTCTACCATAAAGGCCTGATTGGTGGAGTGCTGCAGAGATGGTTGTCCTTCTGGATGGTACTCCCATCTCCACAGAGGAACTCTGGAGCTCTGTCAGAGTGATCATCGGGTTCTTGGTCACCTCCCTGACCCAGGCCCTTCTCCCCCGATTGCTCAGTTTGGCAAACTAATACCATTTGAGAATGATGGAGATCACTGTGTTCTTGAGGACCTTCAATGCAGCAGAAATGTTTTGGTACCCTTCTCCAGATCTGTGCCTCGACACAATCCTGTCTCGGTGCTCTACAAACAATTCCTTTGACCTCATGGCTTTGTTTTTGCTCTGACATGCACTGTCAGCTGTAGGACCTTATATAGACAGGTGTGTCGCCTTTCCAAATCATGTCCAATCAATTCAATTTACAATGGGTGGACTCCAATCAAGTTGTAGAAATATCTCAAGGATGACCATTGGAAATGCACCTGAGCTCAATTTCAAGTCTCATAGCGCTACACACGGTGTAGTGCACAGAATACCCCTGTAAATAAGGTATTTCTGTTTCCTGTGTTTTATACATTTGCACACAAAAAAAACATCTTTGTCACTATGGGGTATTGTGATGTCATTATGGGGTATTGTGATGCCATTATGGGGTATTGTGTGTAAATTGCTGATCTTTTCATTTCATTTAATCCATTTTAGAACAAGGCTGTAACATAAAAGAAATGTGGAAAAAGTCAAGGGGTTTGAATACATTCCTAAAGCTCTGTGTGTATAGAGAATATATATATATATATATATATATATATATATATATATATATATATATATATATATATATAGTGTATATATAGGGTATATATATATATATATATACTGTGTATATATAGGGTATATATATATATACTGTGTATATAGAAAAAAAAAATATATATATATACTGTGTATATATAGGGTATATATATGGTATATATATATATATATAGGGAATATATATATATATACTGTGTATATAGAGAATATATATATATATATATACTGTGTATATATAGGGTATATATATATACTGTGTATATATGGGGAATATATATATACACTGTGTATATAAAGGGTGTCACGCCCTGGTCGAAGTATATTGTGTTTGTCTGCATTTAGTTGGTCAGGCCAGGGTGTGACATGGGTTTATTGTGGTGTGTTTTGTCTTGGGGTTTTATTAGGTATTGAGTTTGTGGCTTAGTGGGGGTATCTAGCAAAGTCTATGGCTGTCTGGAGTGGTTTTCAATCAGAGGCAGGTGTTTATCGTTGTCTATGATTGGGAACCATATTTAGGCAGCCATATTCTTTGAGTATTTCATGGGTGATTGTTCCTGTCTCTGTGTTTGTGTTCACCAGATAGGCTGTATAGGTTTTCACGTTCGTTCTTTGTTTTGTTCGTTATTTCATGTCTAGTTCATTTCATTAAAGAACATGAATAACTACCACGCTGCATTTTGGTCCGCTTCTCCTTCGACAGATGAGAATCGTTACAGAATCACCCACCACAACGTGACCAAGCGGCGTGGTAACAGGCAACAGCAACAGCAGGAGCAACAAAGAGAGGAATGGACATGGGAGGACGAATTGTACGGAGAAGGACCTTGGGATCAGCCTGAAGAATATCGCCAGGCTGGAGGCGGTGAAAGCTGAGAGGCGCTGGTATGAGGAGGCAGCACGGCGACGCGGATGGAAGCCTGAGAGTCAGCCCCAAAAATGTATTGGGGGGAGGTTCACAGGGAGTATGGCGACGCTAGGTAGGAGACCTACGCCAACTTCCTGTGGTTACCGGGGGCTAGAGAGACCGGGCAGGCACCGTGTTATGCTGTGGTGCGCACGGTGTCTCCAGTGCAGGTGCATAGCCCGGTGCGGTATATTCCAGCTCCACGTATCGGCCGGGCTAGATTGAGCGTCGAGCCAAATGCCATGAAGCCGGCTCAACGCATCTGGTCCCCAGTGCGTCTCCTTGGACCAGCTTACATGGCACCAGCCTTGCGCACGGTGTCCCCAGTTCGCCTACATAGCCCAGTGCGGGCTATTCCACCTCGCCGCACTGGCAGAGCGACCGGGAGTATTCAACCGGGTAAGGTTGGGCAGTCTCGGTGCTCAAGAGCTCCAGTGCGCCTGCACGGTCTGGTCTACCCAATACCACCTCCACGCACCAGCCCTCCGGTGGCAGTCCTCGGCCCAGTACCACCAGTGCCAGCACCACGCATCAGGCCGACAGTGCGCCTCGACTCTCCAGCGCTGCCAGAGCCTTCCTCCTCTCCTGCGCTGCCGGAGTCTCCCGCCTGTTCGGCGCTGCCAGAGCCTTCCTCCTCTACAGCGCTGCTGGAGTCTCCTGCCTGTTCAGCGCAGCCAGAGCTGCCAGCCTGCATGGAGCAGCCAGAGCTGCCAGCCTACATGGAGCAGCCAGAGCTGTCAGTCTGTATGGAGCAGCCAGAGCTGCCAGTCTGCAAGGAGCTGCCAGTTTGCGGGGAGCTGCCAGTTTGCAAGGAGCTGCCAGTCTGCAAGGAGCTGCCAGTCTGCAAGGAGCCGCCAGAGCTGCCAGTCTGCAAGAAGCCGCCAGAGCTGTCAGTCTGCATGGAGCAGCCAGAGCCGCCAGTCAGCATGGAACAGCCAGATCCGTCTGTCTGCCAAGATCCGCCAGTCAGCCAGACTCTTCCAGATCTGCCAGTCAACCAGACTCTTCCAGATCTGCCAGTCAGCCAGACTCTTCCAGATCCGCCAGTCAGCCAGACTCTTCCAGATCCGCCAGTCAGCCAGACTCTTCCAGATCCGCCAGTCAGCCAGACTCTTCCAGATCCGCCAGTCAGCCAGACTCTTCCAGTCAGCCAGACTCTTCCAGATCTGCCAGTCAACCAGACTCTTCCAGATCCGCCAGACTCTTCCAGATCCGCCAGTCAGCCAGGATCTGCCATAGCCGCCAGCCAGCCAGGATCTGCCGGATCCAACTACCTGCCTGAGCTTCCCCTCAGTGCCGAGCTTCCCCTCAGTGCCGAGCTTCCCCTCAGTGCCGAGCTGCCCCTCAGTGCCGAGCTGCCCCTCAGTCCCGAGCTGCCCCTCAGTCCCGAGCTGCCCCTCAGTCCCGAGCTGCCCCTCAGTCCAGTGGGGTTCTGGGTGAGGACTACTAGGCCATGGTCGGTGGCGAGGGTGGACTATCCTAGGACGCGAGGAGGAGGGACTAAGACATTGATAGAGTGGGGTCCACGTCCTGCGCCGGAGCCGCCACCATGGACAGACGCCCACCCGGACCCTCCCTATTGTTTTGATGTGCGTCCGGGAGTCCGCACCTTAGGGGGGGGGGGGTTCTGTCACGCCCTGGTCGAAGTATTTTGTGTTTGTCTGCATTTAGTTGGTCAGGCCAGGATGTGACATGGGTTTATTGTGGTGTGTTTTGTCTTGGGGTGTTGTTAGGTGTTGGGTGTGTGGCTTAGTGGGGGTATCTAGCATAGTCTATGGCTGTCTGGAGTGGTTCTCAATCAGAGGCAGGCGTTTATCGTTGTCTCTGATTGGGAACCATATTTAGGCAGCCATATTCTTTGAGTATTTCGTGGGTGATTGTTCCTGTCTCTGTGTTTGTGTTCACCAGATAGGCTGTATAGGTTTTCACGTTCGTTCTTTGTTTTGTTCGTTATTTCATGTCTAGTTCATTTCATTAAAGAACATGAATAACTACAACGCTGCATTTTGGTCCGCTTCTCCTTCGACAGACGAGAACTGTTACATAGGGAATATATATATATATACTGTGTATATATATGGAATATATATATATATAATTTGTATATAGGGAATATATATATATATATATACTGTGTATATATAATTTGTATATAGGGAAAATATATATACTGTGTATATATAGGGATATATATATATATATACTGTGTATATATAGAGAATAGAGTTTAGAACACAACCAGGTTGTTCATGCCGTGTATTCTGTGGAGGTATGATGAGGATAGCAGCATCAAGGCTTAGCATGCAACCCAAATAGCTCCCGATTCCTTTTCATCTGTCTCCTCTCCAAATAAGCATCGCTCCTTCAGCCTTCCCCTCACTGTGTGGTAAATGAAAAGCCTGTAGCTGATGTCTGGTAAATGGACATTCTTTGTAGTGTCTGTTGTGGTGGCAGCATGTCTAATGATTTCTACAGTAACAACTATCAATGAAAGTGTTGTCTTGCTGGGTGAAGCTTAAAATGTGTATTTGTCATGGCCTCTTAGGTCATTTAAATTGCTTTAAGATTCCACTTCACATTCTCCTTGCTCGGCCTCTTGTTTCTTGACTAGAGACAGACACCGTGAAACAGACTCTCCTCTCACTTCTTTGGCCTTTACGTTTCAGCTTACCTAGTGAACTACCTGTGCTAAATAAATAACAATGAAATGAAATATTGTTTCTTTCCCGGGTACGAACACAGACGTTGGGCAGACACAGTGAAACAGACTGACACTTGGCCTATGGTTTCTTGATCAGAGACACAGTGAGGTAGGCTCTCCTCTCACCTCCACCAGTTTGACTATGTTGAGATGGTCCAGCTTCTTGAGGATGGCGATCTCCTGGTACACCCTCTCCAGGGGGCCTAGGACTTTGGGCTGCTCCCCCTGGACTGCAGCCTTGGGACCTCTCGGAGGGCGACCTGCAGGGAACCAACAACCCCAAACCTCACGTCAGCTGCAATTTTCGACAATTCAATTAAATGTAATACAATTCAATCCATTTTTAGATACTTTCATTGGATTTCGACATGATGTCGAAACGCTAATATCAGTCCCATGATTTGAATGGGATTTGTGCCACAAATGCTAAAATATTAGCGTTTAGAAACAGTGACAGGAAACTTAACCAAAGCATGGATTCCTATCCCATCTTATCCATTGGGTGAACTATTTAACTCATTAATCTCTTCATGGAAATAGGCCTATATGGATAGAACCAAATTGAAATGTTTCTAATAGAATAACTATAAATGGGGGTGGCAGATAGCCTAGTGGTTAGAGCGTTGGGCCAGTAACCGAAGGTTGCTGAATCGAAGGCAGTTAATCCACTGTTCCCCGGTAAGCCGTCAACGTAAATAAAATTTGTTCTTAACTGACTTGCCTAGTTAAATAATGGTTAAATAATAGAACTCTAACTGGTGTTGCTAAGTGACCAGACACCTCTCCAAACTGTGGGTTTGAGTGAGAGGTCTAACTGGTGTCTCATTGGTCAAACACCTCTCCAAACTGTGGGTTTGAGTTAGATCTCTAACGGGTGTTGCTAAGTGACCCAACACCTCTCCAAACTGTGGGTTTGAGTGAGAGGTCTAACTGGTGTTGCTAAGTGACCAGACACCTCTCCAAACTGTGGGTTTGAGTTAGATCTCTAACTGTTGTTGCTAAGTGACCAAACACCTCTCCAAACTGTGGGTTTGAGTTAGATCTCTAACGGGTGTTGCTA
>NW_027009129.1:0-54129 GCF_036934945.1 Oncorhynchus masou masou | reverse complement strand
GTAGTATTAGGTAGGGTTAGGTAGTATTAGGTAATGGTTAGGTAGTGATAGGTAGGGTTAGGTAGTATTAGGTAGGGTTAGGTGGTATTAGGTAGGGTTAGGTAGGGTTATTAGGTAGGTAGGGTTAGATAGTATTAGGTAGGGGTTAGATAGTATTAGGTAGGGGTTAGACAGTATTAGGTAGTATTAGGTAGGGGTTAGACAGTATTAGGTAGTATTAGGTAGGGTTAGATAGTATTAGGTAGGGGTTAGATAGTATTAGGTAGTATTAGGTAGGGGTTAGATAGTATTAGGTAGTATTAGGTAGGGGTTAGGTAGTATTAGGCAGGGGTTAGATAGTATTAGGTAGGGGTTAGGTAGTATTAGGTAGAATTAGGTAGGGGTTAGGTAGTATTAGGTAGGGGTTAGGTAGTATTAGGTAGTATTAGGTAGGGGTTAGGTAGTATTAGGTAGGGGTTAGGTAGTATTAGGTAGAATTAGGTAGGGGTTAGGTAGTATTAGGTAGGGGTTAGGTAGCATTAGTTAGTATTAGGTAGGGGTTAGGTAGTATTCGGTAGAGGTTAGGGAGTATTCGGTAGGGGTTAGGTAGTATTAGGTAGGGGTTAGATAGCATTAGTTAGTATTAGGTAGGGGTTAGGACGGTAGTATTAGGTAGAGGTTAGATAGAATTAGGTAGGGGTTAGGTAGTATTAGGTAGGGTTAGATAGCATTAGTTAGTATTAGGTAGGGGTTATATAGCATTAGTTAGCATTAGGTAGGGTTAGATAGCATTAGTTAGTATTAGGTAGGGGTTAGGTAGTATTAGGTAGAGTTAGATAGAATTAGGTAGGGTTAGGTAGTATTCGGTGGGGTTAGGTAGTATTAGGTAGGGTTAGGTAGTATTAGGTAGGGTTTTGATAGTGATTAGGTAGGGGGTCAGGTAGTATTAGGTAGGGGTTAGGTAGTATTAGGTAGTATTAGGTAGGGGTTAGGTAGTATTAGGTAGGGGTCAGGTAGTATTTGGTAGGGTTAGGTAGTATTAGGTAGTATTGGGTAGGGTTAGGTAGTATTAGGTAGTATTAGGTAGGGGTTAGATAGTATTAGGTAGTATTAGGTAGGGGTTAGGTAGTATTAGGTAGTATTAGGTAGGGGTTAGATAGTATTAGGTAGTATTATGCAGAGGTTAGATAGTATTAGGCAGGGGTTAGATAGTATTAGGGAGGGTTAGGTAGTATTAGGTAGGGGTTAGGTAGTATTAGGTAGTATTAGGTAGGGTTCCGATAGTATTAGGTAGGGGTCAGGTAGTATTAGGCAGGGGTTAGGTAGTATTAGGTAGTATTAGGCAGGGGTTAGATAGTATTAGGTAGTATTAGGCAGAGGTTAGATAGTATTAGGCAGGGGTTAGATAGTATTAGGTAGTATTAGGTAGTATTAGGTAGGGGTTAGGTAGTATTAGGCAGGGGTTAGATAGTATTAGGTAGTATTAGGCAGAGGTTAGGTAGTATTAGGCAGGGGTTAGATAGTATTAGGTAGTATTAGGTAGTATTAGGTAGGGGTTAGGTAGTATTAGGTAGTATTAGGTAGGGGTTAGATAGTATTAGGTAGTATTAGGCAGGGGTTAGATAGTATTAGGTAGGGGTTAGATAGTATTAGGTAGGGGTTAGATAGTATTAGGTAGTATTAGGTAGGGGTTAGATAGTATTAGGTAGGGGTTAGATAGTATTAGGTAGTATTAGGTAGGGGTTAGATAGTATTAGGTAGTATTAGGCAGGGGTTAGATAGTATTAGGGAGAGGTTAGGTAGTATTAGGTAGTATTAGGTAGTATTAGGTAGTTTTCGGTAGTATTAGATAGTATTAGGGAGAGGTTAGGTAGTATTAGGTAGTATTAGGTAGTATTAGGTAGTATTAGGTAGTATTAGGTAGTATTAGGTAGTATTAGGTAGTATTAGGTAGTATTAGGTAGTATTAGGTAGTTTTCGGTAATTTTAGTTCTTTTTATTAGGATCCTCTTTATCTAACGCCGTAATGCTGCTAATCTTCCTGGTTCCAACACCAATTAACAAGACATTACGAACAACCACAATCAAGACTTTACAAACAACAAGTAGACAATACAGATAATTAAAATACCTGACAGGAAACACATTTAACATTCAGTTGATACTTTCTATTTCCTGTCCAGTCATATGGTCTATCACATTAGATGTTCTTTCTATTTCCTGTCCAGTCATATGGTCTATCACATTAGATGTTCTTTCTATTTCCTGTCCAGTCATATGGTCTATCACATTAGATGTTCTTTCTATTTCCTGTCCAGTCATATGGTCTATCACATTAGATGTTCTTTCTATTTCCTGTCCTGTTATGAGCTTGAGTGAAGACCCAAAAGCGGTTTTAACAGAAAACAGAGTTCTTTAATGAAAATACAGGAATGGCATAAATCCTCTTCCAACGTTGTCAGCGGAACAAAAAGAACGTTAGTATAGTGCAGGATGCTCCTGCCAGGCAGACTCCGACAGGACAGGACAAGGTGGAAGCAAACGAGACGACAGCTTGCTTCTGGCATCAAAAAACACAAACAAGAATCAGACACTGAAAGTAGCAGGAACAGAGAGAGAAATAGAGACCTAATCAGAGGGGAAGAGAGAACAGGTGGGGAAGAGTGAAAGAGCTAGTTAGGGCAGATGTAGAACAGCTGAGGAATGAGAGACAGAGAAGGTAACCTAAAAAGACCAGCAGAGAGAGAGAGGAAGAGAAAGGACAGGAACAGACATAACAAGACATGACAGTACCCCCCCACTCACCGAGCGCCTCCTGGCGCACTCGAGAGGAAACCTGGCGGCAACGGAGGAAATCATCGATCAGCGAACGGTCCAGCACGTCCCGAGAGGGAACCCAACTCCTCTCCTCAGGACCGTGCCCCTCCCAATCCACTAGGTACTGATGACCACGGCCCCCGAGGGCGCATGTCCAAAATCTTACGAACCCTGTAGATGGGTGCGCCCTCGACAAGGATGGGGGGGAGGGACGAGCGGGGGCGCGAAGAACGGGCTTAACACAGGAGACATGGAAGACCGGGTGAACGCGACGAAGATAGCGGGAGAAGAAGTCGCACTGCGACAGGATTAATGACCTGGGAAATACGGAACGGACCAATGAACCGCGGGGCCAACTTGCGAGAAGCTGTCTTAAGGGGAAGGTTCTGAGTGGAGAGCCATACTCTCTGACCGCAACAATATCTAGGACTCTTGGTCCTACGCTATTAGCGGCCCTCACAGTCTGCGCCCTATTACGGCAAAGTGCCGACCTGACCCCCTTCCAGGTGCGCTCGCAACGCTGGACAAAAGCCTGAGCGGAGGGGACGAGGACTCGGCGAGCTGGAGATGAGAACAGCGGAGGCTGGTACCCGAGGCTACACTGAAAAGGGGATAGACCGGTAGCAGACGAGGGAAGCGAGTTGTGGGCGTACTCTGCCCAGGGAGCTGTTCTGACCAAGACGCAGGGTTACGAAAAGAAAGACTGCGTAAAATGCGACCAACAGTCTGATTGGCCCGTTCGGCTTGACCGTTAGACTGGGGATGAAAGCCGGACGAGAGACTGACGGAAGCCCCAATCAAACGGCAAAACTCCCTCCAAAATTGAGACGTGAACTGCGGGCCTCTGTCGGAAACGACGTCAGATGGAAGGCCATGAATTCGGAAAACATTCTCGATAATGATCTGAGCCGTCTCCTTAGCAGAAGGGAGCTTATCGAGAGGAATGAAATGAGCCGCCTTAGAGAATCTATCGACAACCGTAAGAATAACTGTCTTCCCCGCTGATGAAGGCAGTCCGGTGATAAAATCTAAAGCGATGTGAGACCACGGTCGAGAGGGAATGGGAAGCGGTCTGAGACGGCCGGCAGGAGGAGAGTTCCCAGATTTAGTCTGCGCGCAGACCGAACAAGCGGCGACAAATCGACGCGCGTCACGTTCCCGAGTGGGCCACCAGAAACGCTGGCGAATGGAAGCGAAAGCGTACCCCGAACGCCGGGGTGGCCGGCTAACTTGGCAGAGTGGGCCCACTGAAGAACGGCCGGACGAGTAGGAACGGGAACGAACAGAAGGTTCCTTAGGACAAGCTCGCGGCGACGGAGTGTGAGCGAGTGCTTGCTTTACCTGCCTCTCAATTCCCCAGACAGTCAACCCGACAACACGCCCCTCAGGGAGAATCCCATCGGGGTCGGTGGAGACCTCAGAAGAACTGAAGAGACGAGATAAAGCATCAGGTTTGGTGTTTTTTGAGCCCGGACGATAAGAAATAACAAACTCGAAACGAGCGAAAAACAGAGCCCAACGAGCCTGACGCGCATTAAGTCGTTTGGCTGAACGGATGTACTCAAGGTTCCTATGGTCAGTCCAAACGACAAAAGGAACGGTCGCCCCTCCAACCACTGTCGCCATTCGCCTAGGGCTAAGCGGATGGCGAGCAGTTCGCGATTACCAACATCATAGTTACGTTCTGACGGCGATAAGCGATGAGAGAAAACGCGCAAGGATGGACCTTGCCGTCAGAGAGAGCGCTGAGAAAGAATGGCTCCCACGCCCACCTCTGACGCGTCAACCTCAACAACAAAACTGTCTAGAGATGTCAGGTGTAACAAGAATAGGTGCGGATGTAAAAAACGATTCTTAAGAAGATCAAAAGCTCCCTGGGCGGAAACGGACCACTTAAAGCACGTCTTAACAGAAGTAAGGGCTGTGAGAGGAGCTGCCACCTGACCGAAATTACGGATGAAACGACGGTAGAAATTAGCGAAGCCCAGAAAGCGCTGCAGCTCGACGCGTGACTTAGGAACGGGCCAATCAATGACAGCCTGGACCTTAGCGGGATCCATCTTAATGCCCTCAGCGGAAATAACGGAACCGAGAAAAGGGACAGAGGCGGCATGAAAAGTGCACTTCTCAGCCTTCACATAAAGACAGTTCTCCAAAAGGCGCTGGAGGACGCGTACGTGCTGAACATGAATCGAGAGAGACGGTGAAAAAATCAGGATATCGTCCATGTAAACGAAAACAAAAATGTTCAGCATGTCTCTCAAGACGTCGTTAACTAGTGCCTGAAAGACAGCTGGAGCGCAACGAGGCCGAAAGGAAGAACCCGGTATTCAAAGTGCCCTAACGGAGTGTTAAACGCCGTCTTCCACTCGTCCCCTCCCTGATGCGCACGAGATGGTAGGCGTTACGAAGGTCCAATTTGGTGAAAACCTGGCTCCCTGCAGGATCTCAAGGCTGAAGACATAAGAGGAAGCGGATAACGATTCTTAACTGTTATGTCATTCAGCCCTCGATAATCCACGCATGGGCGCAGGGACCCGTCCTTCTTCTGAACAAAAAAAAACCCCGCTCCGGCGGGGGAGGAGGAGGAGACTATGGTACCGGCGTCGAGCGAAACCGACAAATAATCCTCGAGCCTTACGTTCGGGAGCCGACAGAGAGTATAATCTACCCCGGGGAGTAGTTCCCGGAAGGAGATCAATACTACAGTCATACAACCGGTGTGGAGGGGAGAGAAGTGGCCTTGGAACGACTGAACACCGTGCGCAGATCGTGATACTCCTCCGGCACCCCTGTCAAATCGCCAGGCTCCTCCTGTGAAGAAGAGACAGAGGAAACAGGAGGGATAGCAGACATTAAACAGGTTACATGACAAGAAACATTCCAGGATAGGATAGTATTACTAGACCAATTAATAGAAGGGTTATGGCGCACTAGCCAGGATGACCCAAAACAACAGGTGTAAAAGGTGAACGAAAAATTAAAAAAGAAATGGTTTCGCTATGATTACCAGAGACAGTGAGGGTTAAAGGCAGCGTCTCACGCTGAATCTTGGGGAGAGAACTACCATCTAAAGCGAACAAGGCCCTGGGCTCCCCTAACTGTCTGAGAGGAATGTCATGTTCCCGAGCCCAGGTCTCGTCCATAAAACAGCCCTCCGCCCCAGAGTCTATCAAGGCACTGCAGGAAGCAGATGAACCGGGCCAGCGGAGATGGACCGGAAAGGTAGTGCGTGATCCAGAAGGGAGAGGCCTGAGTAGTTGCGCTCACCAGTAGCCCTCCTCTTACTGATGAGCTCTGGCTTTTACTGGACATGAGGTGACAAAATGACCAGCGGAGCCGCAGCAGAGACAGAGGCGATTGGTGATTCTCCGTTCCCTCTCCTTGGCCGAGATGCGAATACCCCCCAGCTGCATAGGCTCAGCATCCGAGCCGTTGGAGGAGGGTGGCAGTGATGCGGCAGGTGGCAGTGATGTGGAGAGGGGAGCAACGGAGAACGTGAGCTCCTTTCCACGAGCTCGGCGACGAAGATCAAACCGTCGCTCTATGCGAATAGCGAGAGCTATTAAGGAGTCCAGACTGGAAGGAACCTCCCGGGAGAGGATCTCATCCTTAACCTCGACGTGGAGACCCTCAGAAAACGAGCGAGCAAAGCCGGCTCGTTCCAGTCACTAGAGGCAGCGAGAGTGCGAAACTCAATAGAATAATCCGTTATGGATCTATTCCCCTGACATAGGGAAGACAGGGCCCTGGAAGCCTCCTCGCCAAAAACAGAACGGTCAAAACCCGTATCATCTCCTCCTTAAAGTCCTGATACTGGTTAATACACTCAGCCCTCGCCTCCCAGACTGCCGTGCCCCACTCACGCGCCCGTCCGGTAAGGAGAGAAAATGACGTAGGCGATGCGGGCTGCGCTCCTGGAGTAAGTGTTGGGCTGGAGAGAGAACACCACATCACACTGAGTGAGGAATGAGCGGCACTCAGTGGGCTCCCAGAGTAACACGGCAGGTTGTTGATCCTGGGCTCCGGAGACTCGGAAACCCTGGAAGTGGGCGGTGGATCGAGGTGGAGTTGGTGAACCTGTCTTGTGAGGTCGGAGACTTGGACGGCCAGGGTCTCAACGGCATGTTGAGCAGCAGACAATTCCTCCTCGTGTCTGCCTAGCATCGCTCCCTGGATCTCGACGGCGGAGTGAAAAGGGTCCGGAGCCGCTGGGTCCATTCTTGGTCTGATTCTTCTGTTATGAGCTTGAGTGAAGACCCAAAAGCGGTTTTAACAGAAAACAGAGTTCTTTAATAAAAAAACAGGAATGGCATAAATCTTCTTTGTCTCGTTGTCAGCGGAACAAAAAGAACGTTAGTATAGTGCAGGATGCTCCTGCCAGGCAGACTCCGACAGGACAGGACAAGGTGGAAGCAAACGAGACGACAGCTTGCTTCTGGCATCAAAAAACACAAACAAGAATCAGACACTGAAAGTAGCAGGAACAGAGAGAGAAATAGAGACCTAATCAGAGGGGGAAGAGAGAACAGGTGGGGAAGAGTGAAAGAGCTAGTTAGGGCAGATGTAGAACAGCTGAGGAATGAGAGACAGAGAAGGTAACCTAAAAAGACCAGCAGAGAGAGAGAGTGAAGAGAAAGGACAGGAACAGACATAACAAGACATGACATGTCCAGTCATATGGTCTATCTCATTAGATGTTCTGTCTATTTCCTGTCCAGTCATATGGTCTATCACATTAGATGTTCTTTCTATTTCCTGTCCAGTCATATGGTCTATCACATTAGATGTTCTGTCTATTTCCTGTCCAGTCATATGGTCTATCACATTAGATGTTCTGTCTATTTCCTGTCCAGTCATATGGTCTATCACATTAGATGTTCTTTCTATTTCCTGTCCAGTCATATGGTCTATCACATTAGATGTTCTGTCTATTTCCTGTCCAGTCATATGGTCTATCACATTAGATGTTCTTTCTAATTCCTGTCCAGTCATATGGTCTATCACATTAGATGTTCTTTCTATTTCCTGTCCAGTCATATGGTCTATCACATTAGATGTTCTTTATATTTCCTGTCCAGTCATATGGTCTATCTCATTAGATGTTCTTTCTACTTTACAAACAACAAGTAGACAATACAGATAATTAAAATACCTGACAGGAAACACATTTAACATTCAGTTGATACTTTCTATTTCCTGTCCAGTCATATGGTCTATCACATTAGATGTTCTTTCTATTTCCTGTCCAGTCATATGGTCTGTCACATTAGATGTTCTTTTATTTTTTTCTTGAAGGTGGATTTACTTTTTGCCTGAGAAATATGGATTGGTAAAATGTTCCATTCAGCTATAGCTCTATATAAAACTGTAGATTTTAGGCGATTTGTCCTTGACTTGAGTTGTTTTAGCTGCCCTGGATTTGCCTGTCTGGTTTGGTGGTTATGCGCGTTGCTAGTATGTACTAATTGGACTGAAAAAGACCACGTTTAAAAAAATATATAACATTGAACCTACGATGCCTCTCCTTCATGATACAATCTGTTATAAGGGTGTATGACATGGAGCCATCAGTTGGAATCATATCATTCCTCAACGTGTCCACTTTGCCTGTAAAATATTCATTAAAGTCGTTTTTTCGATGTCGTGTGAAGTTGTACTAAATATACCCTCTGATTCAATAAAACAGGCAGACATGTTTGAATTCCTACCCATAATAGTGTTTACAATAACTTTGCTAATCAAACAAAGTACCAGATTTATCTGCTACTTTTTTGGCATTATAACTTTGAATCATTACATTTCTCAGCTCATCATCAATCCATGGGGCACCATTTGACCTCTCAGTGCATTTTGTTAAAGGGGCGTGCTTATCAGCTATACTCATTAATAATTTCTTAGTGACATTTCAGAATAATCCTTACTACACACTTTTAACCATTGCACATTCTTAATCTCACAGGTAGTATTAGGTAGGGGTTAGGTAGTATTAGGTAGGGGTTAGGTAGTATTGGGTAGGGGTTAGGTAGTATTAGGTAGGGGTTAGGTAGTATTAGGTAGGGGATAGGTAGTATTAGGTAGTATTGGGTAGGGGTTAGGTAGTATTAGGTAGGGGTTAGGTAGTATTAGGTAGGGGTTATGTAGTATTAGGTAGTATTAGGTAGGGGTTAGGTAGTATTAGGTAGGGGATAGGTAGTATTAGGTAGTATTAGGTAGGGGTTATGTAGTATTAGGTAGTATTAGGTAGGGGTTAGGTAGTATTAGGTAGGGGATAGGTAGTATTAGGTAGTATTGGGTAGGGGTTAGGTAGTATTAGGTAGTATTAGGTAGGGGTTAGGTAGTATTAGGTAGTATTAGGTAGGGGTTAGGTAGAATTAGGTAGGGGTTAGGTAGTATTAGGTAGAGGTTAGGTAGTATTAGGTAGGGGTTAGGTAGTATTAGGTAGGGGTTAGGTAGTATTAGGTAGGGGTTAGGTAGTATTAGGTAGTATTAGGTAGGGGTTAGGTAGTATTAGGTAGGGGTTAGGTAGTATTAGGTAGAATTAGGTAGGGGTTAGGTAGTATTAGGTAGGGTTAGGTAGTATTAGGTAGGGGTTAGGTAGTATTAGGTAGGGGTCAGGTAGTATTAGGTAGGGGCTAGATAGTATTAGGTAGTATTAGGTAGGGGTTAGGTAGTATTAGGTAGTATTAGGTAGGGGTTAGGTAGTATTAGGTAGTATTAGGTAGTAGTTAGATAGTATTAGGCAGGGGTTAGGTAGTATTATGTAGGTTAGGTAGTATTAGGTAGGGGCTAGATAGTATTACGTAGTATTAGGTAGTGGTTAGATAGTATTAGGTAGTATTAGGTAGGGGTTAGGTAGTATTAGGTAGTATTAGGTAGTAGTTAGATAGTATTAGGCAGGGGTTAGGTAGTATTATGTAGGTTAGGTAGTATTAGGTAGTGTTAGGTAGGGGTTAGGGAGTATTAGGTAGTATTAGGTAGTATTAGGTGGGGTTAGGTAGTATTAGGTAGTATTGGGTAGGTGTCAGGTAGTATTAGGTAGTATTAGGTAGGAATTAGGTAGTATTAGGTAGTATTAGGTAGTAGTTAGATAGTATTAGGTAGGGGTCAGGCAGTATTAGGTAGTATTAGGTAGGGGTCGGGTAGTATTAGGTAGTATTAGGTAGTACTTAGATAGTATTAGGTAGGGGTCAGGTAGTATTAGGTAGTATTAGGTAGTAGTTAGATAGTATTAGCTATGGGTCAGGTAGTATTAGGTAGTATTAAGTAGGGGTCGGGTAGTATTAGGTAGTATTAGGTAGTAGTTAGATAGTATTAGGTAGGGGTCAGGTAGTATTAGGTAGTATTAGGTAGGGGTTAGGTAGTATTTGGTAGTAGTTAGATAGTTTTAGGTAGGGGTCGGGTAGTATTAGGTAGTAGTTAGATAGTATTAGGTAGGGGTCAGGTCGTATTAGGTAGTATTAGGTAGGGGTTAGGTAGTATTTGGTAGTAGTTAGATAGTTTTAGGTAGGGGTCAGGTAGTTTTAGGTAGGGGTCAGGTAGTATTGGATAGTTTTAGGTAGGGGTCAGGTAGTATTTGGTAGTAGTTAGATAGTTTTAGGTAGGGGTCAGGTAGTTTTAGGTAGGGGTCAGGTAGTATTGGATAGTTTTAGGTAGGGGTCAGGTAGTATTTGGTAGGGGTCAGGTAGTATTGGATAGTTTTAGGTAGGGGTCAGGTAGTATTTGGTAGTAGTTAGATAGTTTTAGGTAGTATTGGATAGTTTTAGGTAGGGGTCAGGTAGTTTTAGGTAGGGGTCAGGTAGTATTGGATAGTTTTAGGTAGGGGTCAGGTAGTATTTGGTAGTAGTTAGATAGTCGGGGTATAGAGGGATGAAGACTTCCACCCCCACCACATTTCCCTCTCAGCTTCATAATTACAGTATGTCCCTCCCCCAATCTCTGTCCTACCTGACTCGTCGTCAGACTTGTGTTCGTTGTCAGAGTCGGTGAGTGTGAGGGCTGAGTTCTCCCTGCTGGAGAGGCCGGAGCTGCGGCGGGACTTGATCGCGTGACCCCCCCACAGCTGTACGGCACGCTCCGGGGACATGGCCCCCTCCGGATCAGAGTCTGCATCGGAGCCGGCGCTGAGGAGTAGCCCCGCTGCAGCAAGCCCAGCTCCGAGTGAGAGGAGTGGTAGGCAGCCTGGTGCTGGGTCTGGGTCTGGGCCTGTTGGTCACTCACTCCCAGCTCCGCCAGCGTGAAGCTTCCTGAGAACAGCAACAACCCAGTTAACCCAGACATTTTATTCTATGAGATTTCTTGGGGTTGGCAAGCTAAAGCCGGCATAAAAAGGAGAAGTGACATTTAGGTGTGTTAATGTTTGCATTTCCTTAAAAACAGGATCTGAGATAAAGGGCACCATATGCAAGCTCAGAACCCACACTATATACAAAGAGCTATATTAGAAACTCCAGGAATAAAACCAAGAGAAAAACAACTATGCAGATCTGAAGATTAACAATGAGATCAATGGTGGAAAATGGAGCAAAGATGTCATTTTCATTATGACACATTTCTCTGACCGGTCGATGTGTTCCATTGTCAGAGAGATGTGAGAGTGAGCAATGACACATAAACAGAAATAAAGAGATGAGATATACCAATGGTCCAGGTTATATGTCAAAACACCCCATGGCTTGTATAGGATGAATTGAAAACCAGGGTGCATGAAGAAGGGTTGGGGAGCAGGAATTTAAATAAATAGTATTTCAAGTGATAGTATTATGTGAAGTTTGAGGGGGGTGCGGGAGTAGGGCTGTGGTGGTCATGATATTTTGTCAGCTGGTGATTGTCATTCAAATAACTGCCAGTCTCACGGTAATTGACCATTAATTAACATACAGACGTGCTCAAATTTGCTGGTTCCGTCAACAAAAAACGAAGAAGGCACAATTTTATTTTAAATAACATGAAACTGACTAAACTAATTTGCATCCACCATTGTTTATTCCATATTTAATAGGAGTCAGACCTGGCTTTACAGTGGGGCAAAAAGTATTTAGTCAGCCACCAATTGTGCAAGTTCTCCCACTTAAAAAGATGAGAGAGGCCTATAATTTTCATCATAGGTACATTTCAACTATGACAGACAAACTGAGAAAAAAATCCAGAAAATCACATTGTAGGATTTTTAATGAATTTATTTGCAAATTATGGTGGAAAATAAGTATTTGGTGAATAACAAAAGTTTATCTCAATACTTTGTTATATACCCTTTGTTGGCAATGACAGAGGTCAAACATTTTCTGTAAGTCTTCACAAGGTTTTCACACGCTGTTGCTGGTATTTTGGCCCATTCCTCCATGCAGATCTCCTCTAGAGCAGTGATGTTTGGGGCTGTTGCTGGGCAACACGGACTTTCAACTCCCTCAAAAGATTTTCTATGGGGTTGAGATCTGGAGACTGGCTCTGTCTCAGTCGCAGGTCATGGGTCCTCCAACAGGATAATGACCCAAAACACACAGCTTAATGCACCCAGGAATGGATAAGAACAAAACATTGGACTATTCTGAAGTGACCTTCTATGAGTCCTGATCTGAATCCTGTCGAACATCTCAGACTGTCTCAGGCAGTACGTTTCGCACCAGAATGCCTTGATAGTCTTGAGATTTCATTGTGCCCTGCACAGAATCAAGGCACCCTGTGCCGGGCGCAGCAAAGCAGCCCCAAAACATAACTGAGCCTCCTCCATGTTTCACTGTAGGTAGGTATGGTGTTCTTTACTTTGAAAGCTTCATTTCTTTCCTGCTGTAAACATAGAACTCCAGTTTTGACTCATCTGTCCAAAGGACATTCTACCAGAAGGATTGCGGCTTGCCAAAGCATTTTAGCAAATTCCAGTCTGGATTTTTTAAATGTTTTTCTTTCAAAAGTGTAGCACTTCTGGGTCTTCTTCTGCTCAAAAAGCAATGGATCAGAAACTGACGTACTTTCAGCTTGGAGTTCAGCTTGTATCTCTTTGACAGTTATCCTTGGTTCTTTTTCTACCATTAACACTATTCTTCTGTTGAGTCTGTGATCGATTTTCCTCATGCGGCCACGCCCAGGGAGGTTAGCTACAGTTCCATGAACCTGAAACTTCTTGATGATATTTGCAACTCTTGTCACAGGAACATCAAGCTGCTTGGAGATGGTCTTGTAGCCTTGACCTTTACAATGCTTGGCTGTTCTTTTCTCCTCAGACAAATCTCTCCTTAGCTTTCTCTGGTCCATGTTCAGTGTGGTACACAATGATACCAAACAGCTCAGTAACTACTTTACTCCATTTAAATAGGCTGACTGACTTCATTACAAGATTGGAGACATGTGTGATACTAATTAAAGAAACTAATTAGTTTGAAATATCACTATAATTCAATGATTTATTATCTTTTCTAAGGGGTACTAACAAATGTGTCCAGGCCATTTTAGAATATCTTTGTAGAATAAGCAATAATTCATATCTTTTCACAGCTTATTTTCTTTATTCTATGACAAACCAAAGGCAAGTATACATGATAAAATAGCTTTTAATTTCATCACTATTCAGGAGGAATGAAGCATTATTTCAATGAGCTGCCAGGGTACCAACGCATTTGAGCAAGTCTGTAAATGTGTTTGGCATCTCCGGCTGCCTACAAACCACTGATATGGACCTTCGAACATCTACATTTGTAAAAATACTCATATTTTTCCCCAAACGATTTGAGGGAGTGTGCACATGCGGCTATTCTGTGTTGAGTGTTTAACAAATAAACAGGTCCTCCTATATGCTTCATTCGAGTTATTTATGCAACTTTAGATGTGATACAAATGTTTGGCTATTTGTTCTGTTTTCTAATACATTCTAAGGTTAAATGATGCAACAAATTATGATTTGAACGAAGTTGCTTGAAAGGGAAGCGCTCTGCTCTGTTTCTCTCGCAGGCTGTACACACCTCATCAGTCTCTCATTCACAATTTGATGAGCACTTGATAATATTCTCGCCCAGTATTCTACATTTAATCTGGTCTGTACATATAGCCAACTTCTTTAAAAATAGCCTAACTGTGGATGGTATGTAGCCCAATAACAAGGCATGCCTACAGTCGGGAATGCGTGGCAAACCTGTCAACGAACAGCATGCAGACAAAACAGGCCTTTAGCAATATTTCAAATACAATCGTGTGAAAACACAGATTGGAAAGCAAATGGCTCCTGCTGAAAAGAGAAGACTAATCTGTCTGAAGGCTACCAAAATATTTTATCAACTTTCAACAGTGGAGGCTGCTGAGAGGAGGACGGCTCATAATAATGTCTGGAACGGAATGAATGGAATGGCATCAAACACCCGGAAACCATGGAAACCAAGTGTTTGATACCATTCCACTGACTCCATCCAGGTCATTATTATGAGCCATCCTCCCCTCAGCAGCCTCCACTGACTTTCAAATATTGTTGTTTTTTTTACAAAGTAAAATGAGAGAGTGAGAAAGAGAGGGAGAGATCAGCTTTTGACACGAACACATCGACCGTCACCGGTAAGCGAGCTGCGCATCAGAGACAGTGAAAATAGAAAGCATTTTTTTAGGACTATCATTTCCTCCTCATATTGTAGCCTACAAAATGTGTGTCTCCACACACCTGGGCTATTGATTATTGGCTATTGGCGGATTCAAGACAAGGTTGTTTTTATTGATCTCAGATTCTTAAAGTATTGTGATAATTTGTGCGATATTAAAAAAGAGTCTCCTGTCATGGTGGGCCTCCTTCTCCGTGGCAATGCTACCGACACAGCCTGCTACCAAAGACTGTGGACTCTCCTTCTCCTTGGCAATGCTACCGACACAGCCTGCTACCAAAGACTGTGGACTCTCCTTCTCCGTGGCAATGCTACCGACACAGCCTGCTACCAAAGACTGTGGACCCTCCTTCTCCGTGGCAATGCTACCGACACAGCCTGCTACCAAAGACTGTGGACCCTCCTTCTCCGTGGCAATGCTACCGACACAGCCTGCTACCAAAGACTGTGGACCCTCCTTCTCCGTGGCAATGCTACCGACACAGCCTGCTACCAAAGACTGTGGACCCTCCTTCTCCGTGGCAATGCTACCGACACAGCCTGCTACCAAAGACTGTGGACCCTCCTTCTCCGTGGCAATGCTACCGACACAGCCTGCTACCAAAGACTGTGGACCCTCCTTCTCCGTGGCAATGCTACCGACACAGCCTGCTACCAAAGACTGTGGACTCTCCTTCTCCGTGGCAATGCTACCGACACAGCCTGCTACCAAAGACTGTGGACCCTCCTTCTCCGTGGCAATGCTACCGACACAGCCTGCTACCAAAGACTGTGGACTCTCCTTCTCCGTGGCAATGCTACCGACACAGCCTGCTACCAAAGACTGTGGACCCTCCTTCTCCGTGGCAATGCTACCGACACAGCCTGCTACCAAAGACTGTGGACTCTCCTTCTCCGTGGCAATGCTACCGACACAGCCTGCTACCAAAGACTGTGGACCCTCCTTCGCCGTGGCAATGCTACCGACACAGCCTGCTACCAAAGACTGTGGACTCTCCTTCTCCGTGGCAATGCTACCGACACAGCCTGCTACCAAAGACTGTGGACTCTCCTTCTCCGTGGCAATGCTACCGACACAGCCTGCTACCAAAGACTGTGGACCCTCCTTCTCCGTGGCAATGCTACCGACACAGCCTGCTACCAAAGACTGTGGACTCTCCTTCTCCGTGGCAATGCTACCGACACAGCCTGCTACCAAAGACTGTGGACTCTCCTTCTCCGTGGCAATGCTACCGACACAGCCTGCTACCAAAGACTGTGGACTCTCCTTCTCCGTGGCAATGCTACCGACACAGCCTGCTACCAAAGACTGTGGACTCTCCTTCTCCGTGGCAATGCTACCGACACAGCCTGCTACCAAAGACTGTGGACTCTCCTTCTCCGTGGCAATGCTACCGACACAGCCTGCTACCAAAGACTGTGGACTCTCCTTCTCCGTGGCAATGCTACCGACACAGCCTGCTACCAAAGACTGTGGACCCTCCTTCTCCGTGGCAATGCTACCGACACAGCCTGCTACCAAAGACTGTGGACCCTCCTTCTCCGTGGCAATGCTACCGACACAGCCTGCTACCAAAGACTGTGGACTCTCCTTCTCCGTGGCAATGCTACCGACACAGCCTGCTACCAAAGACTGTGGACTCTCCTTCTCTGTGGCAATGCTACCGACACAGCCTGCTACCAAAGACTGTGGACCCTCCTTCTCCGTGGCAATGCTACCGACACAGCCTGCTACCAAAGACTGTGGACTCTCCTTCTCCGTGGCAATGCTACCGACACAGCCTGCTACCAAAGACTGTGGACTCTCCTTCTCCGTGGCAATGCTACCGACACAGCCTGCTACCAAAGACTGTGGACTCTCCTTCTCCGTGGCAATGCTACCGACACAGCCTGCTACCAAAGACTGTGGACTCTCCTTCTCCGTGGCAATGCTACCGACACAGCCTGCTACCAAAGACTGTGGACCCTCCTTCTCCGTGGCAATGCTACCGACACAGCCTGCTACCAAAGACTGTGGACTCTCCTTCTCCGTGGCAATGCTACCGACACAGCCTGCTACCAAAGACTGTGGACCCTCCTTCTCCGTGGCAATGCTACCGATACAGCCTGCTACCAAAGACTGTGGACCCTCCTTCTCCGTGGCAATGCTACCGACACAGCCTGCTACCAAAGACTGTGGACCCTCCTTCTCCGTGGCAATGCTACCGACACAGCCTGCTACCAAAGACTGTGGACCCTCCTTCTCCGTGGCAATGCTACCGACACAGCCTGCTACCAAAGACTGTGGACTCTCCTTCTCCATGGCAATGCTACCGACACAGCCTGCTACCAAAGACTGTGGACTCTCCTTCTCCGTGGCAATGCTACCGACACAGCCTGCTACCAAAGACTGTGGACCCTCCTTCTCCGTGGCTGACGTGAGTAAAACATTTAAACATGTTAACCCTCGCAAGGCTGCTGTCCCAGACGGCATCCCTAGCCACGTCCTCAGAGCATGCGCAGACCAGCTGGCTGGTGTATTTACGGACATATTCAATCGATCCTTATCCCAGTCTGTTGTCCCCACATGCTTTAAGATGGCCACCATTGTTGCTGTACCCAAGAAGGCAAAGACAACTGAACTAAATGATTACTGTAGCACTCACTTCTATCATCATGAAGTGCTTTGAGAGGCTAGTCAAGGATCATGTCACCTCCACCCTACCGGCCACCCGAGACCCACTTCAGTTCGCATACCGTCCCAACAGGTCCACAGATGACGCAATCGCCATCACACTGCCCACTGCCCTATCCCGTCTGGACAAGAAGAATACCTATGTAAGAATGCTGTTCATTGACTACAGCTCAGCATTCAACACCATAGTACCCTCCAAGCTCATCATCAAACTGGAGGCCCTGCGTCTCAACCCCGCCCTGTGCAACTGGGTCCTGGACTTTGACGGGCCGCCCCCAGGTGGTGAAGGTGGGAAACAACATCTCCACTTCACTTCGCCACTGCCTGTTCACACTGCTATCACCCAGAAGGTGAGCTCAGTACAGGCGCATCAAAGCTGGGACCGAGAGATTGAAAAACAGCTTCTATTTCAAAGCCATCAGACTGCTAAACAGCAATCACTAACTCTGAGAGCCTGCTGCCTATATTGAGACACAATTACTGGACACTTTAATAAATTGATCACTAGTCACTTTAAACAATGTCACTTTAATCATGTTTACATATCTTACATTACTCATATCACATGTATATACTGTATTTTATACCATCTACTGCACCTTGCCTATGCCACTGGCTATCGCTCATCCATATACTTATAAGTACATATTCTCATTCACTCCTTTAGATTTGTGTGTATTAGGTAGTTGTTGGGGAATTGTTAAGATTACTCGTTAGATATTACTGCACTGTCAGAACTAGAAGAACAAACATTTCGCGACACTACAAGCATTTCTCTACACTCGCATTAACATTTGCTAACCATGTGTATGTGACCAATAACATCTGCAAACCATGTGTATGTGACCAATAACATCTGCTAACCAAGTGTATGTGACCAATAACATCTGCTAACTATGTGTATGTGACCAATAACATCTGCTAACTATGTGTATGTGACCAATAACATCTGCTAACCAAGTGTATGTGACCAATAACATCTGCTAACCATGTGTATGTGACCAATAACATCTGCTAACCAAGTGTATGTGACCAATAACATCTGCTAACCATGTGTATGTGACCAATAACATCTGCTAACCATGTGTATGTGACCAATAACATCTGCTAACCAAGTGTATGTGACCAATAACATCTGCTAACCATGTGTATGTGACCAATAACATCTGCTAACCAAGTGTATGTGACCAATAACATCTGCTAACCATGTGTATGTGACCAATAACATCTGCTAACCAAGTGTATGTGACCAATAACATCTGCTAACCATGTGTATGTGACCAATAACATCTGCTAACCATGTGTATGTGACCAATAACATCTGCCATCCAAGTGTATGTGACCAATAACATCTGCTAACCATGTGTATGTGACCAATAACATCTGCTAACCAAGTGTATGTGACCAATAACATCTGCTAACCATGTGTATGTGACCAATAACATCTGCTAACCAAGTGTATGTGACCAATAACATCTGCTAACCATGTGTATGTGACCAATAACATCTGCTAACCATGTGTATGTGACCAATAACATCTGCTAACCAAGTGTATGTGACCAATAACATCTGCTAACCATGTGTATGTGACCAATAACATCTGCTAACCAAGTGTATGTGACCAATAACATCTGCTAACCATGTGTATGTGACCAATAACATCTGCTTACCATGTGTATGTGACCAATAACATCTGCTAACCATGTGTATGTGACCAATAACATCTGCTAACCAAGTGTATGTGACCAATAACATCTGCTAACCATGTGTATGTGACCAATAACATCTGCTAACCAAGTGTATGTGACCAATAACATCTGCTAACCATGTGTATGTGACCAATAACATCTGCTTACCATGTGTATGTGACCAATAACATCTGCTAACCATGTGTATGTGACCAATAACATCTGCTAACCAAGTGTATGTGACCAATAACATCTGCTAACCATGTGTATGTGACCAATAAAATTTGATTTGATGTAAAAAAATGACTTAAAAGGCATTTATAAAAAAAGGACACATTTTTTTAACAGAATCCTACGCTGCTAAAAATGTTCCCCGTGTGTGCAACTTCTGTAAGTGCCTCTACTCTACAGCTCTATGCCACTAATGTGATGATATGCATGCAATGCCTTATTATAAAAGGTGACTTTTTTTTCTCATGTGTTCCGGTACCTCAGAGTTCTCCAGGTCACTGAGCTCACATTTTGTTCTGGCACCTCCCGATTTACGAATTAAGCACGGGTCTTTACACATACTAAATAAATTGTGTGAAATAAGTTTTGATTTAGAATGGGCCGTTATCATGCACCTGTCGGAACACGGGGCAGAGGGGTGAAAAGACTATGTACTTGAATAGCCAATGGAGGACCCTTTTCCCGCGGTTCATTTTCATGCCAGCCAAGTAGGCTGTAAATAAAAGCAATGTACTTAATATTAGGTAAAGTGATAAATAAATATAGTAGGCCTAGCCTATAGAAAGTTGATGGAATCCTCCTCTTTTTAATAGAAGCCATCACAACTCTTTTCTCACACAATTGCATAGCAAAGCCTGTAGAAATGTTACACAAACACGAACATGTATTTAACTCCATGAATCAACCAGCTATGAGGAGCTGGTTTTCGCTTCGCAACAGGTGATCCTATTCCGCTCAAACTCTGAACGCCAGGGCTCTCATGAAGTGTTTGATTTGATTTTTAATTGCGTTTGCATTGATGTCAGAGTGATTAGAGACACAATAGAGCGCTGAGTACCGGCCATTAGCAACTGGCCATTAGCAAGTTCGGCAGGCTACTAATGACCATCATCAGAATCAAAACACCGTTTTGGAGAAGCCTGGTTACCGTGACGACGACAACTGACTGTGGTGTGGCATAAATACGGTCAACGTAACAGCCCTGCTTTCTGAAAAGAGAAATGCGTCAGCAATAACATGGAACATGACTCTGCTCTTAACAACAATCACGAACACACAGGATCAACCACCAGGTGTATGTGTTGATGGGAGGAGGGAAAGGGTGGCAGTTCTGAGTAACGGACAGAGAATTAATAGCTGCTGCACTGCTGCATGTCAATGTGAAAACTACAACCTCCCGCATCTCATAAACAATCCCTTAGTAAGGTACTTAAACTATGTGTAGAGACAGCCAGTCCGAGGAAGACCTGTGGGTAAATCTACATTAGTTATGCAAGGTGGCTGGTAGCCTTGCGGTCAAGAGACTTGGGGCCAGTAACGAAAGGTGAAAAGTTTGTCAATATGCCCTTGAGCAAAGTACTTAACCCTAATTGCTCCTGTAAGTCGCTCTGGATAAGAGTGTCTGCTAAGTGAATAAAATGTCATGTGTAGAGTGGACATGGGTGCCAGGCCAAACAAATTACCGGAAATTAGAAGAACAACAGCAATGGTTTCAGCTTCAGGATAAGAAACAAAAAGGATCAACTTTTTTTGCTGCATTAATTAAAACAATGCTGTGAATGCAATCTCTTGCAATCAGCTGAAAAGTAGGAATAAAAATGAATAAAATGAGCTCATTATAGATAACTGCAGTGAATTAATGATAAACAACATTAAAGGGACAGTCTTAGAAAGGACAACGGGTTGTGCACTGTACTGTACCTTTAAGATATCAGGAATAGTAATCACAGTACAATTATGGGATATATCAATCATAAAGGAAAAGGCATCAGGATCAATGTGGACGTATGTGTGTACTGTACAGACAAGCAAAACATGAGATGATTGTACACAGCTCATAATCTCAGATCAAAAGCTCTGGGATTTCCAGACAAGACACCTTGTACACTTGTGAATATTAGATTATAATGGTGTAAGATGTGTATGAAATATTTCAGCGTTTAACACGGGCATGATACAAATTTCAACACAATTAATGTAAACACTATCGATACTAAAACAACAAAATGTGGGAAGAGTATCTGGATCCACCCATAGAAGGGGTAAGGGGAGTTGGTTTGGTCACTTGGGACGGGACACTGGAGTGCTCTTTACTGGTGCTCAACAGGTACAGTAAGAAAGATTTGGCAGAGCAGGAAGGGCAGATGCAGGGGATACTGGTCCCGCGTGACTGTGGCACAGACCTGTGCAGTGCATAACCTGATAAGGAAATAGCTGATGACGATTGGGGCCCAGCTCCACGTAGGCTGGGTGGGTAAAGCAGGAAGATAGCACAACTCTACCATCAGTCACAAATTATTCTGTGTACTGTACCGAACTGGATATTTAGTCTGGTATGGTTGTAATTTGTAAAACTACGGCATTCTTATTCACACACGCTAAGATGTGTGTGTGTGTGGGGGGGGGGGGGGGACTATAAAATTAGAATGATAATGGTGATGTCACAGAAGCCCTTTCACTCTATTTCTCAACTGAAAACAACTGAGCTCTTTTTTAAAATTTTAAAATTGAATTTATTTCACCTTTATTTAACCAGGTAGGCAAGTTGAGAACAAGTTCTCATTTGCAATTGCGACCTGGCCAAGATAAAGCAAAGCAGTTCGACACATACAACGACACAGAGTTACACATGGAGTAAAACAAACATACAGTCAATAATACAGTAGAAACAAGTCTATATATGATGTGAGCAAATGAGGTGAGATAAGGGAGGTAAAGGCAAAAACAAAGCCATGGTGGCCTTTACGAAGCCACCAAACCAGAGCACCTATCTGGACTTTTGTTTAACCAGAATAGCAAACACAGGTGTGCAAAACTGATGATACAGACCAGATGCTTGACACCAAGCTTCCATTGATTAATGAGGGAGAAAGACAAGGTCATTTCTCTGACAAACACATTTTGGTCACGGCCCAGAATCTCCCTCAGTCCCAGTGTCGGTGCACATACTTTACATATCCACAAACACTCAGGCCCTGCGAGCCAACAGCCCCTTTCAACGAGGTGCTGAAATAGGAGAGAGGAGGAGGCAAGGTCATTTGTAGAGAGATCTGTTTCTATGGCAACACAGCATTGTTCGCATGCCAGCAGGTACGACATTACTTCACTCGTCTCCTTTCAGGGCTCTCAAACGTCCTGATTGATGGCCTTATGCATATGCAAATGAGCTGCATGTCCAGGACAAGCAGAGTGTTTGTGGTCTGCAAGAGAGATAACATGAGTGGGTTAGCTGAGGTGACCAGGACAGACATAGTGTTTGTGGTCTGCAAGAGAGATAACATGAGTGGGTTAGCTGAGGTGACCAGGATAGACAGAGTGTTTGTGATCTGCAAGAGAGATAACATGAGTGGGTTAGCTGAGGTGACCAGGACAGACAGAGTGTTTGTGGTCTGCAAGAGAGATAACATGAGTGGGTTAGCTGAGGTGACCAGGACAGACAGAGTGTTTGTGGTCTGCAAGAGAGATAACATGAGTGGGTTAGCTGAGGTGACCAGGACAGACAGAGTGTTTGTGGTCTGCAAGAGAGATAACATGAGTGGGTTAGCTGAGGTGACCAGGACAGACAGAGTGTTTTCGATCTGCAAGAGAGATAACATGAGTGGGTTAGCTGAGGTGACCAGGACAGACAGAGTGTTTGTGGTCTGCAAGAGAGATAACATGAGTGGGTTAGCTGAGGTGACCAGGACAGACAGAGTGTTTTCGATCTGCAAGAGAGATAACATGAGTGGGTTAGCTGAGGTGACCAGGACAGACAGAGTGTTTGTGGTCTGCAAGAGAGATAACATGAGTGGGTTAGCTGAGGTGACCAGGACAGACAGAGTGTTTGTGGTCTGCAAGAGAGATAACATGAGTGGGTTAGCTGAGGTGACCAGGACAGACAGAGTGTTTGTGGTCTGCAAGAGAGATAACATGAGTGGGTTAGCTGAGGTGACCAGGTCTGTCAGATCTAACTGCACATGACTGAAACTACAGCGATACAGGCCGTGTCCTGTGACAAACATGATGAAAAACATTTGTGTTGGAGCTTGGAGCTTGGAGCTTGGAGCCAGTAACGCTGGCTGAGCTGAGTAGCGCTGATTGAAAAAGACACCCAATATTTCCTGTGACAAAATCAATTTATTCTCAGAATGATACAAAGAACAACCTGAGCCTCATAGCATAAATCTAAATTCTGGAGAGCCCTAGGCAAGTCTGGGTTGTTCATATAAGTAATAATGCCAGAGATTTGGTTCCAAAGAAAAATCACTGCTGAGCTGAAATGGTGGACTCCCAGTCGCTTTCTCTGAAACTTCTTCCGTTCTCAGGTACACAGGAGAACAGACCTTAATGAAAGCTCATAACTGTAATGAAATTGAATATGTTTCTTTCATTTTCTGTCCCAGAACTCCTTTCATGCTTCACTGCATTTTCCCTGATTTGAGTTGAGAAAAAAAACAAGGTGCAGAAGGGGAGAGAAGTTTTGTCGGCATAAATGACGTAGGGGTTTCACTTAAGTCTGAACATCAAGCGGGATTCAGGCTCGGCATGCCTGGTTCTAATCAATGTCATTTATCTGCATTTCCTAGGCAAAAAGAGCGAAAACTTTCTTATTAAACTGTGATCATGACACATATTTGATATCTATCAGCTGTACAGTGTCTAATCTCTCTCATTCATGTTCACACAGTGACAATGATCATCCTCATCATGTCCTTGTTGCTGCATTTAACATGCTCTCTGATCCTCAGTCACTTCGCATAGAGCGTGTTGGCGTATTGCTTTTCAGTCAGATCAGAGTCTGTGGGATGGAGTTTCAACCTTATGGATGCCCATTAAGGCCATGCCAGAGTGTCTTCTGCGCGTCGCCTATTTGTTGAGCAGATTGTCTCTTTTATTCATGAGATTGCCCTTTGAGTATGTTTCCTTAAGTGTATTCTCCAGCCCATGGAGAACTCAGAGTTCTCCATCACTGTATCGGGGTTCCACTCCCACCGTCATACTGCTGTGTTCCCTTATCTTCTCAGACGAGGAAGCAGCTCCCACCATCACTGTCATATGTGACTCGTTTCAGGAAACTATGCGTATGTTGCACGTCACTACTTCACAGGAGAGGCATTTGAACGTATTACATTTTTTGTTGTTGCAGAAATGCCTTCTGCAACATGTGAACTTTCATGTGCCTTAATAACAAATTTGTATGTCATCTGTAAATACAAATACACTTGTTAAACTATGAGACTAGTTGGTTTAGCCACAGAAAAAGTCAGGAACCTTCCCACTAGCCATGATTGGCTGAGATAATGGATGGGCTGAACATGCCAAGAGAGGAGTTTGGATTGGTCTGCCATGTAGCACGCTTCTGTCTATCACATGAGCTGCTCAGTATGTCTAGTAGATAATCCTTGGTACTGCGGCTGTTTTAAAATATATAACATTAGCCATAGAGAACTGAAAAAGTGTTGCTACTGCTCTCAACAACATTGCTTCCCAGAATTTAGCAGCCTCTATCGACAAAGTGGGAAAAAGTTGTCATGGACTAACGTTACTTTATGGTTGACTGGAGTAACTTAGCACAACAAAAGGCTAAACAAGCTGTAGCTACAGATATAAGTTTAGAATTTTGTCAGGAATTGTTTTCATTACAAGTTTAAGTTGTACTGTTAGCTTAGCTAGCTAGCGAACATTACGTGTATGATCTGTGTAGTTGTCACGGCTGTCGTTGAAGGAAGACCAAAGCGCAGCGTGGTGAGCGTACATTTTCCCTTTTCTTTAAAATGTCGCCAACAAAACAACAAACGAAAGAAACAACCATGAAGCTTACAGGACATTAGTGCCACAAACACCAAAGGTGCGGACTCCGGCCGCAAAACCTGAAACTATAGGGGAAGGTCTGGGTGGGCATCTATCCGCGGTGGCGGCTCTGGTGCGAGACATCACACACTGACCTAACCAAATAGAGAAATAAAACGTCTCTCTAAGGTCAGGGAGTGACAGTAGTAATTTTATCAATGTCTCAGGAAGCCATTTGCATTCCTAGTTATTACCTAATGTTAGCTAGCTAGATAACATTGAACCTAGTTGGTTAGCTTAAGCTACCTGCAGATTCATACTCCATACTTCATGGATGGTGGCTACCTATGCCAATCCCTTTGTACTGTAGCTATGGGTTGGGATTATGGTCAATTAACTAGCTAGCTAGCTATATGTCTAAACAAAAGACTTCACTTTGAAAGAAAATGAGTAAATGACCCATCAAGTTAGCCAGGTGTGTCTGGGGATGATTATAGCATTTCTTTCCCATGACCCATCAATTTAGACAAGTGTCTGGGTAAAAATCATCTCATAATAATACAACTATTTATACAATATTTGTATCTGGACACTTTCAAAGTCAGATTAGGATATAGGCCAAGGACGTTTTCGAGTTTTCCTTCTTGTAGACTACTACTTTCACTACTTTCAGTCTTGAAATATGTGGTTGCTAAGAGGTTGTGAACTATGAACTAACAAACAAGAGCTCTCCAGCAGGTGCACCAAAACATTCAAGGGCCATTTAATCAAAAGTTCAGGTTACACTTTTGAGAAATACTTTCCCCATTGTTCCTCAACTGTAGTATATGATATACCATTTTGTAACTTTGAGTCTCTACTTTTACCCAATGTAAAAAAATACAAATAAACACAATTTCAAATTGGGTCACATATTGCTGTGTTCCCTTTTTCATGTCTCACGATGAGGAGCTCCCAGCAGCACTTTTGCTTAGAGAACAAGTGGATGAGTATTACTCAGTATTGCATGTACACCTGATTTGGACAACAATAGCTTGGAGGTTCATGGTTAACAAGATGCATTGCTCTCTGGCTTTTATTTGTTTTATTTGAACTTTATTTAAACAAGTAAGTCATTGACAATACATTCTCTTTTACAATAACGACTTACTAAAATAGGGTAATAACTGTGCAGCAAAAAAAACAAACTCCATGCAATAATAGAAATAGCCTAAAAAAACATATTTGCAACACATAGCGTTAAAAAAACATATTTGCAACACAGAGCGTTAAAAAAAACATATTTGCAACACATAGCGTTAAAAAACAAACATATTTGCAACACGTAGCATTAAAAAAACAAACAGGGGACACAAATAATAGCTACTGACTCTAAAAGCAGTCACAGGGTGGATAACCAGGTCATGTAAACTGATAATGAAACTAGGGATGGAGATTAATTGGTTGAGTTTTAAATCATGTTAGAGTTTATTCCAGTCAGTAGCAGCAGAGTGTTGAAATGTTTTGAAGACAGAGTTGGAGCAGGATGGCAGAACAGAAAGGGAGATGTAGTTAGTAGAGCGTAGGCTGTAGGAGGACTGGGAGAAGGAGAGGAGTTGAACATCGACAAGGTCTTACTAAAAAAAAACATTCATTTAAACAACTTTTGTTGGAGTTGAAGTTGCTACACTGTTCAGAAAAATCTGAGTTCAGACAGAAGGAAATGGCTGAAAAGATATGAAAAGGTTGAGGAAGAACAAAGCCAGTCATACCTTTTACTGGCTCGAAGCTAATTATCTTAGCAACAGGGGCTTAGTTGTGGCGAAGACATTAAGGGCTACTGTACCCTACCATGCTCATTTTCCAATCCAAGCTAATTTTCACCCATTCCAGTGTATTATCGTTCATCTTATACAAGTAATGAGGGAACCACTGCTGTGGGGTCTGACTGGGACCCAGGAAGCTAATAGCACCTCTGGAAATGCAAGGAAACGCACTGTGGAGCTGGAATTACACTGGCTCCCTCCCCTTGGCATGAACAATAGCTCATTTCTAAATCAACGCAGATCTCCCCTAAAAGCACCACTGACTAAGATCTGAGCCTCCATTAGTAAACCATTGTCAAGATATATGAAATGCAGCCAGTCTTAATGACACACTGTAAACCACTATACCACTGGAGTACCACTAAGGCTCATAGCAGAGATCTGGAGGAGGACAGAACAACTCCTATTCTTGTTCTATATCCTGGATTGTGCTGGAGACAATACTGCACTACAGGGCCAGTAGAGGCAGGAAGGCCATTGGGCCAAGATGAGATTATGACCCACGGCTGCAGTGTTCTGAGGCCAAGTCCTTTTCGATGCTGTACTTCAACAGATAACCATATCAATGCCGCATGGCCATACATGAGGCAGAAGCAGCCAGAGAGCATTTCTCATGGGAAGAGGTCTCTGTAGTCCTGAGGAGATACAGGACTGGCCTGCTCACAAAACTACATGGAAACATAAATGCTCTGCTTGCCCTCTCCTCAGAAAGGCAATGATGGAGACTCATGGTGCCAACAAGTGTTCCCCAGCAGGACTTCTGATATTTGTTTATTTTTACCCCTTTTTCACGGTATCCAATTGGAAGTTACAGTCTTGTCTCATTGCTGCAACTCCCGTACGGACTCGGGAGAGGCGAAGGTCGAGAGCCGTGGATCCTCCAAAACACAGCCCAGCCAAGCCGCACTGCTTCTTGACACAATGCCCTCTTAACCCGGAAGCCAGCCTCACCAATGTGACAGAAGAAACACCCCGTACACCTGGCGACTGTGTCAGTGTGCATTGCGCCCGGCCTGCCACAGGAGTCGCTAGAGCGCAATGGGACAAGAACATCCCTGCTGGCAAAACCCTCCCATAACCTGGACGACGCTTGGTCAATTGTGCACTGCCCCATGGGTCTCCTGAACCAGGATCTCTAGTGCCACAGATAGCACTGTGATGCAGTGGATTAGACCACTGCACCACTCGGGAGGCCCCTATATAAAAATACTTTTTTTTTTACGCTGATTTTAACTTTGTTTGTCCATAGCTGTTTTCAGTCATTTCCTATGACCAAAAACAGCTTCTGGACATCAGAACAGCAATAAATAACTTTGATTTGGATGAAAATGCCCCTAATCCCCGGAACTCGAAAGAGGAAGCGGAGAAAGAGAAGCAAGCAAGGCAATACTTACATAAGTATTCACAACCCTGAGTCAATAATTTGTAGAAGCACCTTTGGCAGTGATTAAAGCTGCAAGTCTTTCTGGGTAAGTCTCTAAGAGCTTTCCACACCTGGATTGTGCAACATTTTCCCATTATTCTTCATAAAATTATTCAGATTGTGTCAAATTGGTTGTTGATCATTGCTAAATAACAATTATCAGGCCTTGCCATAGATTTTCAAGCAGATTTAAGTCAAAACTGTAACTCGGCCATTCAGGAACATTCACTCTCTTCTTGGTAAGCAACTCCAGTGTTGACTTGGCCTTGTGTTCTAGGTTATTGTCCTGCTTAAAGGTAAATTCATCTCCCAGTGTCTGGTGGAAATCAGACTGAACCAAGTTTTCCTCTAGGATTTGCCTGTGCTTAGCTTCATTCCGTTTTTGTGTTCTTAAACTCCCCAGTCCTTAACGATTACAAGCATACCCATAACATGATGCAGCCACTACTATGCTTGAAACTATGGAGAGTGGTACTCAGTAATGTGTTGTATTGGATTTGCCCCAGACATAACGTTTTGTATTCAGGACAAAAAGTGAATTGCTTTGCCAAATGTTTTGAAATATCACTTTAGTGCCTTGCTCCAAATAGGATGCATGTTTCAGAATATTTTCATTCTGTAGAGGCCTCCTTCTTTTCACTCTGTCAATTAGATTAGTATTGGTGTCACACCTGCTCCCGCTTCCCCTCCCTTGTGCTCGAGGGCAACAGGCTACCCTTCTTAACATGCACCTGTCACCATCATTATGCACAGCAGTGCTCATTGGACTCACCTGGACTCCTTCACTTTGTTGATTAACCCCTGTATATCTGTCTGTTCCTCAGTGGTGTTCCCTGTGTCCGCATTATATGTTGTTATGTGTTCCTGTCCAGAAGCTGTTCCTGTTCGGTTTCATGTCTGTCAGCTATTAAACCTTCACTCCCTGTAACTGCTTCTCATCTCCTGTGTCGATCCTTACAATTGTGAAGTAACTACAATGTTGTCAATCCATCCTCAGTTTTCTCCTTTCACAGCCATTTAACTCTGAAACTGTTTTAAAGTCACAAATGGCTTCATGGTGAAATCCCTGAGCGGTTTCCTTCCTCTCCGGCAACTGAGTTAGGAAGGACACTTGTATCTTTGTAGTGACTAGGTGTATTCATACACCATCCAAAGTGTAATTAATAACTTCACCAAGCTCAAAAGGATATTCAATATGTGCTTTTTAGCTTTTAACCATCTACCAATAGGTGCCCCTCTTTGCGAGGCATTAGAAAACCTCCCAGGTCTTTGTGGTTTAATCTGTGTTTGAAATTCACTGATCGACTTACATTTAATTGTATATGTGCGGTACAGAGATGAGGTAGTCATTCAAAAATCATGTTAAACACTTTTATTGCAAATAGAGTGAGCACATGCAAATTTTGTGACTTTTTAAGCAAATCTTTACTCCTGAACTTACATAGGCTTGCCATAACAAAGTGGTAGAATACTTATTGGCTCAAGACATTTTAGCTTCTAATTTCTAATTAGTTTGTAAAAACAAAAATTGAACAAAGAGACACACCCCTCCTCACAATGAGAAGCTAATCATTACTAGAAGCATGATCATTACCCAAAGGCAACTCTAAAATGTGCAGTTTTGTCACACAACACAATAACACAGATGTCTCAAGTTTTGAGGGAGCGTGCAATCGGCATGCTGACTGCAGGAATGTCCACCAGAGCTGCTGCCAGAGAATTCATTGTTTATTTCTCTACCATAAACCGCATGCAACGTTGTTTTAGAGAATTTGTCAGTAAGTCCAACAGGCATCACAATGCAGACAGACCACGTGTAACCATGCCAGCCCAGGACCTCCACATCCGGCTTCTTCAGCTGCGAAGTGGTGTGGGATGACCCACCCGGATAGCTGATGAAACCGTGGGTTTGCACTACAGAATCATTTCTGCAAAAACTGTCAGAAACAGTCTCAAGGAAGCTCATCAGCGTGCCTGTCGTCCTCACCAGCGTTTCGGCGTCATAACCGACTTCAGTGGGCAAATGCTCACCTTCGATGGTCACTTGCAGGCTGGAGAAGTGTGCCCTTCATGTATGAATCCTGGTTTCAACTGTACCGGGCAGATGGCAGACATGTATGGTGTCGTGTGGGTGAGCAGTTTGCTGATGTCAACGTTGTGAACAGAGTGCACAATGGTGGAGGTGGGGTTATGGTAGGAGCAGGAATAAGCTACTGACAATGAACACAATTGCATTTTATCGATGGCAACTTGAATCCACAAAGATAACGTGACTAGATCCTGAGGCCGATTGTCATGCCATTCATCCACCGCCATCACCTCATGTTTCAGAATGACAATGCATTGTCACAAGGACCTGTAAACAATTCCTGAAAACTGAAAATGTCCCAGTTCTTCCTTTGTCTGCATTCAAACCAGATGTCACCCATTCAGCTCCGGACCGACGTGTACGACAGCGCGTTCCAGTTCTTCCTTTGTCTGCATACAAACCAGATGTCACCCATTCAGCTCCGGACCGACGTGTACGACAGCGTGTTCCAGTTCTTCCTTTGTCTGCATACAAACCAGATGTCACCCATTCAGCATGCTCCGGACCGACGTGTACGACAGCGTGTCCCAGTTCTTCCTTTGTCTGCATACAAACCAGATGTCACCCATTCAGCATGCTCCAGACCGACGTGTACGACAGCGTGTCCCAGTTCTTCCTTTGTCTGCATACAAACCAGATGTCACCCATTCAGCATGCTCCGGACCGACGTGTACGACAGCGTGTCCCAGTTCTTCCTTTGTCTGCATACAAACCAGATGTCACCCATTCAGCATGCTCCGGACCGACGTGTACGACAGCGTGTCCCATTTCTTCCTTTGTCTGCATACAAACCAGATGTCACCCATTCAGCATGCTCCGGACCGACGTGTACGACAGCGTGTTCCAGTTCTTCCTTTGTCTGCATACAAACCAGATGTCACCCATTCAGCATGCTCCGGACCGACGTGTACGACAGCGTGTTCCAGTTCTTCCTTTGTCTGCATACAAACCAGATGTCACCCATTCAGCATGCTCCGGACCGACGTGTACGACAGCGTGTCCCATTTCTTCCTTTGTCTGCATACAAACCAGATGTCACCCATTCAGCATGCTCCGGACCGACGTGTACGACAGCGTGTTCCAGTTCTTCCTTTGTCTGCATACAAACCAGATGTCACCCATTCAGCTCCGGACCGACGTGTACGACAGCGTGTCCCAGTTCTTCCTTTGTCTGCATACAAACCAGATGTCACCCATTCAGCATGCTCCGGACCGACGTGTACGACAGCGTGTTCCAGTTCTTCCTTTGTCTGCATACAAACCAGATGTCACCCATTCAGCATGCTCCGGACCGACGTGTACGACAGCGTGTCCCAGTTCTTCCTTTGTCTGCATACAAACCAGATGTCACCCATTCAGCATGCTCCGGACCGACGTGTACGACAGCGTGTTCCAGTTCTTCCTTTGTCTGCATACAAACCAGATGTCACCCATTCAGCATGCTCCGGACCGACGTGTACGACAGCGTGTCCCAGTTCTTCCTTTGTCTGCATACAAACCAGATGTCACCCATTCAGCATGCTCCGGACCGACGTGTACGACAGCGTGTCCCAGTTCTTCCTTTGTCTGCATACAAACCAGATGTCACCCATTCAGCATGCTCCGGACCGACGCGTACGACAGCGTGTTCCAGTTCTTCCTTTGTCTGCATACAAACCAGATGTCACCCATTCAGCATGCTCCGGACCGACGTGTACGACAGCGTGTCCCAGTTCTTCCTTTGTCTGCATACAAACCAGATGTCACCCATTCAGCATGCTCCGGACCGACGTGTACGACAGCGTGTTCCAGTTCTTCCTTTGTCTGCATACAAACCAGATGTCACCCATTCAGCATGCTCCGGACCGACGTGTACGACAGCGTGTCCCAGTTCTTCCTTTGTCTGCATACAAACCAGATGTCACCCATTCAGCATGCTCCGGACCGACGTGTACGACAGCGTGTTCCAGTTCTTCCTTTGTCTGCATACAAACCAGATGTCACCCATTCAGCATGCTCCGGACCGACGTGTACGACAGCGTGTCCCAGTTCTTCCTTTGTCTGCATACAAACCAGATGTCACCCATTCAGCATGCTCCGGACCGACGTGTACGACAGCGTGTTCCAGTTCCCGACAATATCCTGCAACTTCGCACAGCCATTGAAGAGGAGTGGGACAACATTTCACAGGCCACAATCAACAGCCTGATAAACTCTATGTGGTGGAGATGTGTCTCGCTGCATAAGGCAAATGGTCAAACCAGATACCGACTGGTTTTCTGATCCACACCCCTACTGTTTTTAAGGTTATCTGCATATCTGTATTCCCAGTCATGTGAAATCCATAGATTAGGATCTAATGAATTTATTTACATTGACTGATTTCCTCATATGAACTGTAACTCAGTAAAATCTTTGAAATTGTTGCACGTTGTGTTTATATTTTTGTTCAGTGTAGTCAACCAAATAGCTACCTCGAATATCGGCATTGACCCATTTTCACTAACTCTTTAGACGCATCACATACGCTGCTGATACTATACATTATCTATCAAATCAAACTTTATTTGTCACATGCTCCGAATACAACAGGTATTACAACATTACCGTAAAATGCAACCAACAGTGCAGTTCAAGAAAGAGTTAAGAAAATATTTACCAAATAAACTAAAGTAAAAAATAGTAAAAAGCAACACAGTATTAACAATAACGAGGCTTTATACAGGGAGTACCAGTACAGAATCGATGTGGAGGCTATATACAGGGGGTACCAGTACAGAGTCAATGTGGAGGCTTTATACAGGGAGTACCAGTACAGAGTCAATGTGGAGGCTATATACAGGGGGTACCAGTACAGAGTCAATGTGGAGGCTATATACAGGGTGTACCAGTACAGAGTCAATGTGGAGGCTATATACAGGGGGTACCAGTACAGAGTCAATGTGGAGGCTATATACAGGGGGTACCGGTACAGAGTCAATGTGGAGGCTTTAAACAGGGGGTACCAGTACAGAGTCAATGTGGAGGCTATATACAGGGGGTACCGGTACAGAGTCAATGTGGAGGCTTTAAACAGGGGGTACCAGTACAGAGTCAATGTGGAGGCTATATACAGGGGGTACTGGTACAGAGTCAATGTGGAGGCTATATACAGAGGGTAGCAGTACAGAGTCAATGTGGAGGCTATATACAGGGGGTACTGGTACAGAGTCAATGTGGAGGCTATATACAGGGGGGTACCGGTACAGAGTCAATGTGGAGACTATAAACAGGGGGTACCGGTACAGAGTCAATGTGGAGGCTATATACAGGGGATACCAGTACAGAGTCAATGTGGAGGCTTTATACAGGGAGTACCAGTACAGAGTCAATGTGGAGGCTATATACAGGGGGTACTGGTACAGAGTCAATGTGGAGGCTATATACAGAGGGTAGCAGTACAGAGTCAATGTGGAGGCTATATACAGAGGGTAGCAGTACAGAGTCAATGTGGAGGCTATATACAGAGGGTACCAGTACAGAGTCAATGTGGAGGCTATATACAGGGGGTACCAGTACAGAGTCAATGTGGAGGCTATATACAGGGGGTACTGGTACAGAGTCAATGTGGAGGCTATAAACAGGGGGTACTGGTACAGAGTCAATGTGGAGGCTATATACAGGGAGTACAGAGTCGATGTGGAGGCTATATACAGGGGGTACCAGTACAGAATCGATGTGGAGGCTGTATACAGGGGGTACCAGTACAGAGTCGATGTGGAGGCTATATACAGGGGGTACCAGTACAGAGTCGATGTGGAGGCTATATACAGGGGGTACCAGTACAGAGTCGATGTGGAGGCTATATACAGGGGGTACTAGTACAGAGTCGATGTGGAGGCTTTATACAGGGGGTACCAGTACAGAGTCGATGTGGAGGCTATATACAGGGGGTACCAGTACAGAGTCGATGTGGAGGCTACATACAGGTGGTAACGGTACAGAGTCAATGTGGAGGCTATATACAGGGGGCACCGGTACAGAGTCAGTGTGGAGGATATATACAGGTGGTAACGGTACAGAGTCAATGTGGAGGCTATATACAGGGGGTACCGGTACTGGGACCACCCATATGTAAAAGTAGTGGCCCCAGCCGACTTGTAAGTCGCTTTGGACAAAAGCGTCTGCTAAATGGGATATATTATTATTATATTACTGAGTCAATGTGGAGACTATATACAGGGTATTACGGTACAGAGTCAATGTGGAGGCTATATACAGGGTATTACGGTACAGAGTCAATGTGGAGGCTACATACAGGGTATTACGGTACAGAGTCAATGTGGAGGCTATATACAGGGGGTACCGGTACAGAGTCAGTGTGGAGGCTATATACAGGGGTACTGGTACAGAGTCAATGTGGAGGCTTTATACAGGGGTACTGGTACAGAGTCAGTGTGGAGGCTATATACAGGGGGTACCGGTACAGAGTTAATGTGGAGACTATATACAGGGGGTACCGGTATAGAGTTAACGTGGAGACTATATACAGGGGGTACCGGTACAGAGTCAGTGTGGAGGCTATATACAGGGGGTACCGGTACCGAGTCAGTGTGGAGGCTATATACAGGGGGTACTGGTACAGAGTCAATGTGGAGGCTATATACAGGGAGTACAGAGTCGATGTGGAGGCTGTATACAGGGGGTACCAGTACAGAGTCGATGTGGAGGCTATATACAGGGGGTACCAGTACAGAATCGATGTGGAGGCTGTATACAGGGGGTACCAGTACAGAGTCGATGTGGAGGCTATATACAGGGGGTACCAGTACAGAGTCGATGTGGAGGCTATATACAGGGGGTACCAGTACAGAGTCGATGTGGAGGCTATATACAGGGGGTACCAGTACAGAGTCAATTTGGAGGCTATATACAGGGAGCACCGGTACAGAGTCAGTGTGGAGGCTATATACAGGTGGTAACGGTACAGAGTCAATGTGGAGGCTTTAAACAGGGGGTACCAGTACAGAGTCAATGTGGAGGCTATATACAGGGGGTACTGGTACAGAGTCAATGTGGAGGCTATATACAGGGGGTACTGGTACAGAGTCAATGTGGAGGCTATATACAGAGGGTACCAGTACAGAGTCAATGTGGAGGCTATATACAGGGGTACCAGTACAGAGTCAATGTGGAGGCTATATACAGGGGGTACCGGCACTTAGTCAATGTGGAGACAATATACAGGGTATTACGGTACAGAGTCAATGTGGAGGCTATATACAGGGTATTACGGTACAGAGTCAATGTGGAGGCTACATACAGGGTATTTTGGTACAGAGTCAATGTGGAGGCTATATACAGGGGGTAACGGTACAGAGTTAATGTGGAGACTATATACAGGGGGTACCGGTATAGAGTCAACGTGGAGACTATATACAGGGGGTACCGGTACAGAGTCAGTGTGGAGGCTATATACAGGGGTACCGGTACCGAGTCAGTGTGGAGGCTATATACAGGGGGCACCAGTACAGAGTCAGTGTGGAGGCTATATACAGGGGTACTGGTACAGAGTCAATGTGGAGGCTATATACAGGGGTACCGGTACCGAGTCAGTGTGGAGGCTATATACAGGGGGCACCGGTACAGAGTCAATGTGGAGGTTATATACAGGGGGTACTGGTACAGAGTCAATGTGGAGGCTATATACAGGTGGTAACGGTACAGAGTCAATGTGGAGGCTATATACAGGGGGTACCAGGACAGAGTCGATGTGGAGGCTATATACAGGGGGTACCGGCACTGAGTCAATGTGGAGACTATATACAGGGTATTACGGTACAGAGTCAATGTGGAGGCTATATACAGGGTATTACGGTACAGAGTCAATGTGGAGGCTACATACAGGGTATTACGGTACAGAGTCAATGTGGAGGCTATATACAGGGGGTACCGGTACAGAGTCAGTGTGGAGGCTATATACAGGGGTACTGGTACAGAGTCAATGTGGAGGCTTTATACAGGGGTACTGGTACAGAGTCAGTGTGGAGGCTATATACAGGGGGTACCGGTACAGAGTTAATGTGGAGACTATATACAGGGGGTACCGGTATAGAGTTAACGTGGAGACTATATACAGGGGGTACCGGTACAGAGTCAGTGTGGAGGCTATATACAGGGGGTACCGGTACCGAGTCAGTGTGGAGGCTATATACAGGGGGTACTGGTACAGAGTCAATGTGGAGGCTATATACAGGGAGTACAGAGTCGATGTGGAGGCTGTATACAGGGGGTACCAGTACAGAGTCGATGTGGAGGCTATATACAGGGGGTACCAGTACAGAATCGATGTGGAGGCTGTATACAGGGGTACCAGTACAGAGTCGATGTGGAGGCTATATACAGGGGTACCAGTACAGAGTCGATGTGGAGGCTATATACAGGGGTACCAGTACAGAGTCGATGTGGAGGCTATATACAGGGGGTACCAGTACAGAGTCAATTTGGAGGCTATATACAGGGAGCACCGGTACAGAGTCAGTGTGGAGGCTATATACAGGTGGTAACGGTACAGAGTCAATGTGGAGGCTTTAAACAGGGGGTACCAGTACAGAGTCAATGTGGAGGCTATATACAGGGGGTACTGGTACAGAGTCAATGTGGAGGCTATATACAGGGGGTACTGGTACAGAGTCAATGTGGAGGCTATATACAGAGGGTACCAGTACAGAGTCAATGTGGAGGCTATATACAGGGGGTACCAGTACAGAGTCAATGTGGAGGCTATATACAGGGGGTACCGGCACTTAGTCAATGTGGAGACAATATACAGGGTATTACGGTACAGAGTCAATGTGGAGGCTATATACAGGGTATTACGGTACAGAGTCAATGTGGAGGCTACATACAGGGTATTTTGGTACAGAGTCAATGTGGAGGCTATATACAGGGGGTAACGGTACAGAGTTAATGTGGAGACTATATACAGGGGGTACCGGTATAGAGTCAACGTGGAGACTATATACAGGGGGTACCGGTACAGAGTCAGTGTGGAGGCTATATACAGGGGGTACCGGTACCGAGTCAGTGTGGAGGCTATATACAGGGGGCACCAGTACAGAGTCAGTGTGGAGGCTATATACAGGGGGTACTGGTACAGAGTCAATGTGGAGGCTATATACAGGGGGTACCGGTACCGAGTCAGTGTGGAGGCTATATACAGGGGGCACCGGTACAGAGTCAATGTGGAGGTTATATACAGGGGGTACTGGTACAGAGTCAATGTGGAGGCTATATACAGGTGGTAACGGTACAGAGTCAATGTGGAGGCTATATACAGGGGGTACCAGGACAGAGTCGATGTGGAGGCTATATACAGGGGGTACCGGCACTGAGTCAATGTGGAGACTATATACAGGGTATTACGGTACAGAGTCAATGTGGAGGCTATATACAGGGTATTACGGTACAGAGTCAATGTGGAGGCTACATACAGGGTATTACGGTACAGAGTCAATGTGGAGGCTATATACAGGGGGTACCGGTACAGAGTCAGTGTGGAGGCTATATACAGGGGGTACCGGTACCGAGTCAGTGTGGAGGCTATATACAGGGGGCACCGGTACAGAGTCAGTGTGGAGGCTATATACAGGGGGTACTGGTACAGAGTCAATGTGGAGGCTATATACAGGGGGTAACGGTACAGAGTCAATGTGGAGGCTATATACAGGGAGTACAGAGTCGATGTGGAGGCTGTATACAGGGGGTACCAGTACAGAGTCGATGTGGAGGCTATATACAGGGGGTACCAGTACAGAATCGATGTGGAGGCTGTATACAGGGGGTACCAGTACAGAGTCGATGTGGAGGCTATATACAGGGGGTACCAGTACAGAGTCGATGTGGAGGCTATATAATGGGGGTACCAGTACAGAGTCGATGTGGAGGCTACATACAGGTGGTAACTGTACAGAGTCAATGTGGAGGCTATATACAGGGGGTAATGGTACAGAGTCAATGTGGAGGCTATATACAGGGAGTACAGAGTCGATGTGGAGGCTGTATACAGGGGGTACCAGTACAGAGTCGATGTGGAGGCTATATACAGGGGGTACCAGTACAGAATCGATGTGGAGGCTGTATACAGGGGGTACCAGTACAGAGTCGATGTGGAGGCTATATACAGGGGGTACCAGTACAGAGTCGATGTGGAGGCTATATACAGGGGGTAACGGTACAGAGTCAATGTGGAGGCTATATACAGGGAGTACAGAGTCGATGTGGAGGCTGTATACAGGGGGTACCAGTACAGAGTCGATGTGGAGGCTATATACAGGGGGTACCAGTACAGAATCGATGTGGAGGCTGTATACAGGGGGTACCAGTACAGAGTCGATGTGGAGGCTATATACAGGGGGTACCAGTACAGAGTCGATGTGGAGGCTATATACCGGGGGTACCAGTACAGAGTCGATGTGGAGGCTACATACAGGTGGTAACGGTACAGAGTCAATGTGGAGGCTATATACAGGGGGCACCGGTACAGAGTCAGTGTGGAGGCTATATACAGGGGGTACCAGTACAGAGTCAATGTGGAGGCTATATACAGGGGGTACCAGTACAGAATCGATGTGGAGGCTGTATACAGGGGGTACCAGTACAGACTCGATGTGGAGGCTATATACAGGGGGTACCGGTACTGAGTCAATGTGGAGACTATATACAGGGTATTACGGTACAGAGTCAATGTGGAGGCTATATACAGGGTATTACGGTACAGAGTCAATGTGGAGGCTACATACAGGGTATTACGGTACAGAATCAATGTGGAGGCTATATACAGGTGGTAACGGTACAGAGTCAGTGTGGAGGCTATATACAGGGGGTACCGGTACAGAGTTAATGTGGAGACTATATACAGGGGGTACCGGTATAGAGTCATCGTGGAGACTATATACAGGGGGTACCGGTACAGAGTCAGTGTGGAGGCTATATACAGGGGGTACCGGTACCGAGTCAGTGTGGAGGCTGTATACAGGGGGCACCGGTACAGAGTCAGTGTGGAGGCTTTATACAGGGGGTACCGGTACCGAGTCAATGTGGAGGCTATATACAGGGGGTACCGGTACCGAGTCAATATGGAGGCTATATACAGGGGGTACCGGTACCGAGTGAATGTGGAGGCTATATACAGGGGGTACCGGTACCGAGTCAATGTGGAGGCTATATACAGGGGGTACCGGTACCAAGTCAATGTGGAGGCTATATACAGGGGGTACCGGTACCGAGTCAATGTGGAGGCTATATACAGGGGGTACCGGCACAGAGTCAGTGTGGAGGCTATATACAGGGGGTACCGATACCGAGTCAATGTGCTGGGGTACAGGTTAGTCGAGGTAATTTGTACATTTAGGTGGGGCTAAAGTGATTATGCATAGATAATAAACAGCGAGTAGCAGCAGTGTACATGTAGGTGGGGGTAAAGTGACTATGTATAGATAATAAACAGCGAGTAGCAGCAGTGTAAAAAGAATGGAGGGGGGGTGGAGGTGTCAATGTAAATAGTGGCCATTAGATGAATTGTTCAGCAGTTTTATGGCATGAGGGTAGAAGCTGTAAAAGGAGCCTTTTGGTCTTAGACATTTGGTCCTACCGCTTGCAGTGCGGTGGCGGAGAGAACAGTCTATGACTTGGGTGATTTCCTCTGACACCGCCTAGTATATAGGTCCTAGATGGCAGGAAGCTTGTCCCCTGTAATGTACTGGGCTGTACGCACTACCCTCTGTAATGCCTTATGGTCAGATGCCGAGCAGTTGCCATACCAGGTGGTCAGGATGCTCTCGATGGTGCAGCTGTAGAATTTTTTGAGAATCTGGGGACCCATGCCAAATCTTTTCAGTCTCCCGAGGGGGAAAAGGTGTTGTCATGTCCTCTTCACGACTGTCTTGGTGCGTTTGGACGATGATAGTTAGTTGGTGATAAGAACACCAAGGAACTTGAAACTCTCGACCTGCTCCGCTACAGGCCCGTCAATGTTAATGGGGGCCTGTTCGGCCCTCCTTTTCCTGTATCCATGATCAGCTCCTTTGACTTGCTCACATTGAAGGAGGGATGGTTGTTTGTATTTGTATTTATTATGGATCCCCATTAGCTGCTGCCAAAGCAGCAGTTACTCTTCCTGGGGTCCAACTAAATTTAAGGCAGTTTATACAATTTTAAAAACATTACAATACATTCACAGATTTTACAACACACTGTGTGCCCTCAGGCCCCTACTCCACCACTACCACATATCTACAGTACTAAATCCATGTGTGTGTATAGTGCGTATGTTATCGTGGGTGTGTGTGTGTGTGTATAGTGCGTATGTTATCGTGGGTGTGTGTGTGTGTATGCATATGTCTGTGCCAATGTTTATGTTGCTTCACAGTCCCCGCTGTTCCATAAGGTGTTTTTTTGTCTATTTTCTAAATCTAATTTTACTGCTTTCGTCAGTTACCTGATGTGGAATAGAGTTCCATGTAGTCATGGCTCTATGTAGTACTGTGGAATAGAGTTCCATGTAGTCATGGCTCTATGTAGTACTGTGGAATAGAGTTCCATGTAGTCATGGCTCTATGTAGTACTGTGTGCCTCCCATAGTCTGTTCTGGACTTGGGGATGTCACGGCCCTGGTTGAGGTATTTTATGTTTATCTTCATTTATTTGGTCAGGCCAGGGTGTGGCATGGGGTTTTTGTATGTGGTGTGTTGGTATTGGGTTTGTAGCTTAGTGGGGTGTTCTCGTTAAGTCTATGGCTGTCTGAAGTGGTTCTCAATCAGAGGCAGGTGTTTATCGTTGTCTCTGATTGGGAACCATATTTAGGCAGCCATATTCTTTGTGTGTTTCGTGGGTGATTGTCCTTAGTGTCCTTGTTCCTGTATCTGTGTTAGTTTTCACTAGTATAGGCTGTTTCGGTTTTCGTTACGTTCTTTGTTTGTAGTGTTTGTATTTAGATTTGTGTTACGTTTTTGTTCATTAACCTCTTGAAACTCTAGGGGCGCTATATCATTTTTGGATAAAAAGACGTGCCCGTTTTAAGCGCAATATTTTGTCACAAAAAGATGCTCGACTTTGCATATAATTGGTAGCTTTGGAAAGAAAACACTCTGACGTTTCCAGAACTGCAAAGATATTTTCTGTGCGTGCCCTAGAACGTGAGCTACAGGCAAAACCAAGATGAAACGGCATCCAGCAAATGAGCAGGATTTTTGAGGCTCCGTTTTCCATTGTCTCCTTATATGGCTGTGAATGCGAGAGGAATGAGTCTGCCCTTTCTGTTGTTTCCCCAAGGTGTCTGCAGCATTGTGACGTATTTGTAGGCATATCATTGGAAGATTGACCATAAGAGACCACATTTACCAGGTGTCCGCCCGGTGTCCTGCGCCGAAATTGGTGCGCAAACCTCAGCTGCAAGTATTTTTCCATGGAATTCAGAGAAGAAAGCAGGCTTCCACGAACGATATATCAATGAAGAGATATGTGAAAAAACACCTTGAGGATTGATTCCAAACAACGTTTGCCATGTTTCGGTCGATATTATGGAGTTAATTCGGAAAAAGTTTGACGTTGTTGGTGACTGAATTTTCGGTTCGTTTCGGTAGCCAAATGTGATGTACAAAACGGAGCGATTTCTCCTACACAAAGATGCTTTCATGTTGCGTGCTAAATGCTACTCTTACACAAATTAGTGAATAGCGATGGTTCAAAAGCATATTTTGAAAATCTGAGATGACAGTGTTGTTAAGAAAAGGCTAAGCTTTAGAGCAGGCGCATTATTTTCATTTTATTTGCGATTTTCAGAAATCGTTAACTTTACATTATGCTAATGAGCTTGAGGCTATAACTGTATACAGGTTTTTTTCATAGCCAAACGTGAACAAAACTGAGCGATTTGTCCTACACAAATAATATTTTTTTGAAAAACTGAACATTTGCTATCTAACTGAGAGTCTCCTCATTGAAAACATCTGAAGTTCTTCAAAGGTAAATGATTTTATTTGAATTATTTTCTTGTTTTTGTGAAAATGTTGCTGGCTGAATTCTAGGCTAATAGCTATGTTAGCAATCAATACTCTTACACAAATGCTTGTTTAGCTATGGTTGAAAAGCATATTTTGAAAATCTGAGATGACAGTGTTGTTAACAAAAGTCTAAGCTTGAGAGCAAATATATTTATTTCATTTCATTTGCGATTTTCATGAATAGTTAACGTTGCGTTATGCTAATGAGCTTGAGGCTATAAATAGAATCCCGGATCCGGGATTGCGCGACGCAACAGGTTAAACATGGATCGCAATCTACACGCTGCATTTTGGTCCGACTCTCTTTCACCACATGAAAACCGTTACAGGGGACTGTGATGAGAACTCTTGTGGCATGTCTTGTGGGGTATGCATGGGTGTCCGAGCTGTGTGCCAGTAGTTTAGACAGACATAAATAAAAGTAGTGATGAAGTCAATCTCTCCTTCACTTTCAGCCAGGAGAGATTGACATGCATATTATTAATATTAGCTCTCTGTGAACATCCAAGGCCGTGCTGCTCTGTGTCACACGGAATGACGCTGGAGAGACGAAGCAGGTACGGGGAGTAAACATTTAATTATAACAGACAGAGACGAGGCAGGAACAGACTCAGAAACTAATTCAAAAGACAAAAACATTACAATGCAGCAGCGGAGAACAGAGCAGGGAACTGACAAATATAGGGGAGGAAATAACAGGTGATAAGTGAGTCCAGGTGAGTCCAATAACGCTGAAGCGAGTGACGAGGGAGGGCAGGTGTGAGTGATAATGGCAGGAGCGTTTGAGGCAGGGTAATCTGGCGCCCTCACGTGACACCTTCTGAGCCAATTTTCCTTTTTTTGTGGCATCTGACCACACGACTAAGCAGTTGTCAAGGTGCGACAAAACTAGGGCCTGTAGGACCTGCCTTGTTGATAGTGTTGTTAAGAATCGCTTTATTATAGGCAGACTTCTCCCCATCTTAGCTACTACTGCATCAATATGTTTTGACCATGACAGTTTACAATCTAGGATTACTCCAAGCAGTTTAGTCATCTCAACTTGCACAATATCCAGATTATTTATTACAAGATTTAGTTGAGGTTTAGGGTGTAGTGAGTGTTTTGTTCCAAATACAATGGTTTTAGTTTTAGAAATACTTAGGGTTGACTGCCGCCCACCGCTGTAGAAGCCGACGTGTATAGTGTTGAGTCATCCGCATAAATGGACACTCTGCCTTCACTGAAAGTCAGTGAGGGGCCTAAACAGCTACCCTGTGGAATTCCTGATTCTATCTGGATTATATTTGAGAGGCTTCCATTAAAGAACACCCTCTGGGTTCTGTTAGACAAGTAACTCTTTATCCACATATTGATGCAGGGGGTGTAAAGCCATAACACTTAAGTTTTTCCCAGCAGCAGACTATGATCGATAATGTCAAAAGTCTAACAAGACTTCAGTGCAGGTCTCTGACCTCCTCCCTATAGGCTGGAGGTCTGTGACTTCCTCCCTATAAACTGTCTCATCGTTATCGGTAATCAGGCCTACACTGTTATGTCGTCAGCAAACTACATAATGATGGTGTTGGAGTCGTGTTTGGCACCACAGTCGTGGGTGAACAGGGAGTACAGGAGGGGACTAAGCTCGCACCCCTGAGGGGCCCCAGTGTTGAGGATCAGCATGGCAGACGTGTTGTTGTTCACCCTTACCACCTGGGGGCGGCCCATCAGGAAGTCCAGGGAACAGGGACTATGGTGGTTTGCTTGAAACACATAGGTATTACAGACTCAGTCAGGGAGAGGTTGAAAATGTCAGTGAAGACACTTGCCAGTTGGTCTGCACATTCTTTAAGTATACATCCTGGGAATCTGTCTGGCCCCGCGGCTTTGTGAATATTGACCTGTTTAAAGGTCTTGCTAACATCGGTTACCGACAGCGTTTTCACACAGACGTCCTGAACAGCTGGTGCTCTCATGCATGCTGGTTGGGATATGTACGTACGGTCAATGTACTTATTGATGAATCCGATGACTGAGGTGGTGTACTCCTCAATGTCATTGGATGAATCACAGAACATATTCCAGTCTGTGCTAGCAAAACAGTCCCGTAGTGTAGCATCCGCATCATCTGACCACATCCGTATTGAGCGAGTCACTAGTACTTCCTGCTTTAGTTTTTGCTTGTAAGCACGAATCAGGAGGATAGAATAATGGTCAGATTTGCCAAATGGAGGGTGAGGGAGAGCTTTGTATGCATCTCTGTGTGTGGAGTAAAGGTGGTCTAGAGTTGTTTTTCCTGTGATTGCACATGTGACATGCTGGTAGAAATGCCAGCATTAAAGTCTCCGGCCACTAGGAGTGCCACTTCTAGATGAGCATTTTCTTGTTTTCTTATCCTGTTGTCTCGTCCTTTTCCCCTACCTCTATGTACATATCTACGTCAATTCCCTTGTACCCCTGCACATGGACTCGGTACTGGTCCCCCATGTATATGGCCAAGTTATCGTTATGCATTGTGTAATTATTATTCATGTTATTCTCAAAAATTGAAGTGATATTATTTTTCCATTTCTCTCTGCATTGTTGGGAAGGGCCCGTAAGTAAGCATTTCACTGTTAGTCTACACCTGTTGTTTACGAAGCATGTGACAAACATTTGATTTGATTTAACACTAATCCAGACGCTTATACCAACACGAGCCATCAAACAGGCAAAGCATCAATACAGGACTAAGATTGAATCCTACTACGCTGGTTCTGACGCTCAACTGATGTGGCAGGGCTTGCAAACTATCATGGAGAAACACAGCCGCGATCTGTCCAGCTACGCAAGCCTACCATCCGAGCAAAATGCCTTCTATGCTCACTTCGAGGTAAGCAACACTGAACCATGTATGAAAGCACCAGCTGTTCCGGACGACTGTGTGATATCGCTCTCCGTTGCCGATGTAAGTAAGAACTATAAACAGGTTAACATTCACAAGGCCGTGGGGCCAGACTGAATACCAGGATGCGTACTCAGGGCTTGTGCTGACCAGCTGGTAAGTGTCTTCACTGACATTTTCAATCTATTCCTGACCTGGTCTGTAATACCAAATTGTTTCAAGCAGACCACCATTGTGCTCCAGAAAATTACGCATAGTGCCTAAATGACTATCGCTCCATAAGCACTCACATTTATAGCGATGAAATGTTTTGAAATGTTTTGAAAGACTGACACCCTGGAGTCACTTCAATTCTCATACCCCAACAGAGCCCCAGATGACGGGTCGAGAGCTTCAATTCTCATACCCCAACAGAGCCCCAGATGACGGGCCGAGAGCTTCAATTCTCATACCCCAACAGAGCCCCAGATGACGGGTCGAGAGCTTCAATTCTCATACCCCAACAGAGCCCCAGATGACGGGCAGAGAGCTTCAATCCCTCTGTCACTAAGGAATTAACATGGTACACACACACCCACACAGTTTTGAAGAGGGCATGACAGCGCGTCTTCCCCCTTGGAAGGCTGAAAAGATTTGGCATGGGCCCTCAAAAATGTCACCGCACGGCAGAAACCAACAGGACCCTGAACAGCTTCTACCGCCAAGCCATAAGAATGTTATACAGCTAATCATATGGCTACCCAGACTACATTGACCCTTTTTCTGCATGAAAACTCTTGCACGCACACACACACACACACACACACACACACACACACACACACACACACACACACACATACACACACACAGTTGCCAAGTCACTTTACCCATTCCTAATTGTACATAGCCACTTCAATTAACTTGTTTCTTTGCACAGCGACTCGGTCCAGGTACTCCCTGTATATAGCCATGTTATTACCTCGTTTCCCTGCACATCAGTCCAGGCACTCCCTGTATATAGCCATGTTATTACCTCGTTCCCCTGCACATCAGTCCAGGTACTCCCTCTATATAGCCACGTTATTACCTCGTTCCCCTGCACATCAGTCCAGGTACTCCCTGTATATAGCCATGTTATTACCTCGTTTCCCTGCACATGAGTCCAGGTACTCCCTGTATATAGCCATGTTATTACCTCGTTCCCCTGCACATCAGTCCAGGTACTCCCTGTATATAGCCACGTTATTACCTCGTTCCCCTGCACATCAGTCCAGGTACTCCCTGTATATAGCCATGTTATTACCTCGTTTCCCTGCACATCAGTCCAGGTACTCCCTCTATATAGCCATGTTATTACCTCGTTCCCCTGCACATCAGTCCAGGTACTCCCTCTATATAACCATGTTATTACCTCGTTCCCCTGCACATCAGTCCAGGTACTCCCTGTATATAGCCATGTTCGTTTTTGAACTTGTCATTGCTACTCACTCTGTATGTATTCCTTATGTCACTATTTCTGTTGTTTTACGAAGCATGTGACAAATACCATTTGATTTGATTTGAATGGTGTGCTCATGGCTTACGGGTGACATCAGCATTGAGGGGCATTCTCCATAGCAATTATTGTGAGTCTCCCTTACTGAATCTCACACCGCCACACTTCCAGGTTTTGTATTCACTCAACACGAGGAAGCTCGTCAAGGTTAAACTTGAATGTACTCAAAATACTTCTTTGAAATGTTCTAAAAGTTGAGGTCACTCGACCACCAATGAAGTTCCCAGCACTGCCTTACATTATTTTTCTTCGCATAGTGAATTATTCACACATGTCGTATGGTTCAGAAAAGATAACAAGTTTAAAGTATTGAGCTAATCAAATGTGATGACGTGTGCTTCCTTAACCCATCTGTGAACACATGTCTTGAATGCCTTGTGTCAACTGCTCATTAGCGCAATTGTGGCAAAGTACATGCAAACATAAACATATTATGGGGCGGCAAGGTAGCCTAGTGGTTAGAGTGTTGGACTAGTAACCGAAAGGTTGCAAGTTCGAATCCCTAAGCTGACAAGGTACAAATCTGTCATTCTGCCTCCTGAACAAGGCAGTTAACCCACTGTTCCCCAGTAGGCCATCATTGAAAATAAGAATTTGTTCTTAACTGACTTGCCTGGTTAAATAAAAAAAATAATGCTATTCATGATTCTTTGTAATGAAGAAGGTAACTTACAAAATAATGTAAACACGTGAGTAAATTTGGGACACAAAGTATACAAAAAGTAATTGCTTTCACATAGGTGTGGTTCCTGAGTTAATTAAGCAATTGAAAAAATGGGGGAAAAACAACATTTTATTTAACCCTTATTTTACAAGGTAAGTTAACTTAGAACACATTCTCATTTACAGCAACGACCTGGGGAATAGTTACAGGGGAGAGGAGGTGGATGAATGAGTCAATTCACATTAACATCCCGGCATCTATAAAAAAAAAATGGTGGGCAGGCAAAAGAAAATGGTGATTATTGTGGCTACCATGGCTATGCCCCATAGGAAGACAATGCACTAATCCACAGGGAACAAGTGATCATTAAAATGGTTTGACGAGCATGGAAACTATGTAAACCATATGCCATGGCAGTCTCAGTCTCAGTCACCACATCTCAACCCAATTGAATACTTATGGGAGATTCTGGAATGGTGCCTGAGACAGATTGTTCCACCACCATCAACCAAACACCAAATTATGGAAGAATGGTGTCACGTCCCTCCAATAGAGTTCCAGATATTTCAAAATTCAGGGCAATTTCCAGAAATCCTGGTTGGATTCTCCCAGATTTCCTGCTTATTCCCTCATGATTTCGGGATTGTCACACCTTGGTCATAGTATTTTGTGTTTTAGTTAATTAGTTGGTCAGGCCAGGGTGTGACATGGGTTTATGTTATTGTGTTGTCGTATTGTTTTTTTTGTAGGCATTGGGATTGTGGTTGATAAGGGTGTGTTTAGTTTAGGTTTGGTTGTACTGAAGCGGTTCTCAATCAGAGTCAGGTGATTCTTGTTGTCTCTGATAGGGAACCGTATTTAGATAGCCTGGGTTTCACTGTGTATTTCGTGGGTGATTGTTCCTGTCTCTGTGTAGTTTCACCAGATAGGCTGTAATTAGGTTTCACGTTCCGTTTTGTTGTTTTGTATTTATTAGTTATTTCATGTATAGTTCCGTTTTTCCTTCATTAAAAAACATGAGTAACCAACACGCTGCATTTCGGTCCGACTCTCATTCAACAAACGAAGAACGCCGTTACAGAATCACCCACCACACACGGACCGAGCAGCGTGTTAACAGGCAGGAGCCACAGAAAAGGCAACAGAAGCAGCTTCAGTGGGAGAGGCTGCACCACTTGGAGAATTGGACATGGGAGGAAGAACTGGACGGAAAAGGACCCTGGGCTCAGCCTGGTGAATATCGCCGCCCCAAGGAGGAACTAGAGGCGGCTAAAGCGGAGAGGCGATGGTATGAGGAGGCAGCACGGCGACGTGGATGGAAGCCCGGGAATCAGCCCCAAAAATTTCTTGGGGGGGGGGCTTTCAGGGAGTATGGCTACGCCAGGTAGGAGACCTGCGCAAACTCCCTGTGCTTACCGGGGGGCTAGAGAGACCGGGCAGGCACCGTGTTATGCAGTGGTTCGCACGGTGCATAGCCCGGTGCGGTATATTTCAGCTCCGCGTATCGGCTGGGCTAGATTGAGCGTCGAGCCAAATGCCATGAAGCCGGCTCTACGCATCTGGTCCCCAGTGCGTCTCCTTGGGCCGGCTTACATGGCACCAGCCTTGCGCTCGGTGTCTCCGGTTCGCCTACATAGCCCAGTGCGGGCTATTCCACCTCGCCGCATTGGCAGGGCGACCGAGAGTATTCAACAGGGTAAGGTTGGGCAGGCTCGGTGCTCAAGAGCTCCAGTGCGCCTGCACGGTCCGGTCTATCCAGTACCACCTCCACACCCCAGCCCTCCGGTAGCAGATCCCCGCACCAGGCTTCCTGTGCGCGTCTTCGGCCCAATACCACCAGTGCCAGCACCACGCATCAGGCCTACAGTGCGCCTCGCCTCTCCTGCGCTGTCGGAGTCTCCCGCCTGTTCAGCGCTTCTAGAGCCTTCCTCCTCTACAGCGCTGCCGGAGCCTCCTGCCTGTTCGGAGCAGCCTGAGCTGCCAGTCTGCATGGAGCAGCTAGAGCTGCCAGTCTGCATGGAGCAGCTAGAGCTGCCAGTCTGCAAGGAGCTGCCAGTCTGCAAGGAGCTGCCAGTCTGCATGGAGCAGCCAGAGCTGCCAGTCTGTATGGAGCAGCCAGAGCTGTCAGTCTGCATGGAGCAGCCAGAGATGTCAGTCTGCTTGGAGCAGCCAGAGCTGTCAGTCTGCTTGGAGCAGCCAGAGCTGCCAGTCTGCATGGAGCTGCCAGTCTGCAAGGAGCTGCCAGTCTGCAAGGAGCTGCCAGTCTGCAAGGAGTTGCCAGTCTGCATGGAGTTGCCAGTCTGCATGGAGCTGCCAGTCTGCAAGGAGCTGCCAGTCGGCAAGGAGCTGCCAAAGCTGTTAGTCTGCATGGAACAGTCAGAGCTGTCAGTCTGCAAGAAGCCGCCGGAGCTGTCAATATGCATGGAGCAGCCAGAGCCGCCAGTCAGCATGGAGCAGCCAGAGCCGTCAGTCAGCATGGAGCAGCCAGAGCCGTCAGTCTGCCAGGAACCGCCAGTCAGCCAGACTCTTCCAGATCTGCCAGTCAGCCAGACTCTTCCAGATCTGCCAGTCAGCCAGACGCTTCCAGATCTGCCAGTCAGCCAGACGCTTCCAGATCTGCCAGTCAGCCAGACTCTTCCAGATCTGCCAGTCAGCCAGACTCTTCCAGATCTGCCAGTCAGCCAGACTCTTCCAGATCTGCCAGTCAGCCAGACTCTTCCAGATCTGCCAGTCAGCCAGACTTTTCCAGATCTGCCAGTCAACCAGACTCTTCCAGATCTGCCAGTCAACCAGACTCTTCCAGATCTGCCAGTCAACCAGACTCTTCCAGATCTGCCAGTCAACCAGACTCTTCCAGATCTGCCAGTCAACCAGACTCTTCCAGAATTGCCAGTCAACCAGACTCTTCCAGATCCGCTAGTCAACCAGACTCTTCCAGATCCGCCAGTCAGCCAGGATCTTCCAGATCTGCTAGTCAATCAGACTCTTCCAGATCTGCTAGTCAACCAGACTCTTCCAGATCCGCCAGGATCTGCCAGAACTGCCAGCCAGCCAGGATCTGCCGGATTCAGCTGCCTGTCTGGGCTGCCCCTCAGTCCCGAGCTGCCCCTCAGTCCCGAGCTGCCCCTCAGTCCCGAGCTGCCCCTCAGTCCCGCGCTGCCCCTCAGTCCCGAGCTGCCCCCCTGTTACGAGCTACTCCTCAGTTCAGTGGGGTTCTGGGTGAGGACTATTAGGCCATGGTCGGCGGCGAGGGTGGATTATCCCAGGACGCGAAGGGGAGAAACTATGACATTTATGGAGTGGGGTCCACGTCCCGAGCCGGAACCGCCACCATGGACAGACGCCCACCCGGAACCTCCCTATGGTTTTGAGGTGCGTCCGGGAGTCCGCACCTTGGGGGGGGGGGGGGGGTTCTGTCACGCCTTGGTCTTAGTATTTTGTGTTTTAGTTAATTAGTTGGTCAGGCCAGGGTGTGACATGGGTTTATGTTATTGTGTTGTCGTATTGTTTTTTTTTTGTAGGCATTGGGATTGTGGTTGATAAGGGGTGTGTTTAGTTTAGGTTTGGCTGCCTGAAGCGGTTCTCAATCAGAGTCAGGTGATTCTTGTTGTCTCTGATAGGGAACCGTATTTAGATAGCCTGGGTTTCACTGTGTATTTCGTGGGTGATTGTTCCTGTCTCTGTGTAGTTTCACCAGATAGGCTGTAATTAGGTTTCACGTTCCGTTTTGTTGTTTTGTATTTATTAGTTATTTCATGTATAGTTCCGTTTTTCCTTCATTAAAAAACATGAGTAACCAACACGCTGCATTTCGGTCCGACTCTCATTCAACAAACGAAGAACGCCGTTACAGGGATCCTCCATCCGGGATTTTGGGAAAACCAGTGAATTTATTGAAAGTTCCAGGAATTTTGCAACCCTAGTCCAGACACTAGTTCTGTCTTGTTCTGGACCACCGCCTATTAAAACACTATGTTGGTGTTTCATTTATTTTGGCAGTTACCTGTATATGTGTACACTACCGTTCAAAAGTTTGGGGTCACTTAGAAATGTCCTTGTAACTCAGACTGGCCAAAAGAAAGAAAAGATTAAGATGGGCCAAAGAACACAGACACTGGACAGATGAACTCTGCCTAGAAGGCCAGCATCTACAATAGTCATTTACAATATTAACAATGTCTATACTGTATTTCTGATGTTATTTTGACGCGCAAAAAAAATTTGCTTTTGTTTTAAAAACAAGGAAATTTCTAAGTGACTCTTCTGAACGGTAGTGTATGTCTCCATGTAAAATGTTATCTTGGTTTTCACACGGACGTCTCCGGTCAATCAGACCTAGAGTCTACCAAGGAAACAGAAAACGGTGCAGCCAACCTCACCTATAACCTAACGAAAGACTGCCCTTTACACCCTAAACCCAACATTCACATCACACCCATCCTCAAAGAGAAAGAACCCCTTCCTCTGTCTCTCTCGTACTCTGCCCTCTCAGGGAAACGGGGAAAAACAGGATAAGGGAGCTAGGAATGACAAGTGAGAATAAATGGTGTTACTAAATGGTTAAGGTGATATACAGACTGTACATGGGGAGAGAGAAGGAGGAAAGATCACGATCTTGCACCAGAGCGAAAGAATGCATTGTGACGTCACTAATGGAATTATCAAGCTAGCGCTGCACAGTGCACAGCCTCTAAGGGCTACAGTATTAAAACCACACTGAAGCCCTCGCGCTGACCTACAAAATGTCATCTCGCCATCCAATCCCCTGTTATTGCTGTATGCTACTATTACACGTGAGCATTGAAATGAATCAATGGCCTACTGAACCTACACAGTGCATAATGTACAGAACAGGCTTTGAGGTGGATACGGCAAGAACAAATACACTGGACTGCATGTCTCCTGCCCTCTGTCATGTCTTCAGATCACAGTGGCACGGCCATGACCTGGGATTTCTGGGAAATCTGTCAGTGTACTGCTCCGCTCGCCATTTCCTCACACTCATGCTGTTTAGCCCCCCTCCTCCCAGCTCTCTCCTCCCCCTAAAGGCTAATTTATATTCAACAGTCTCTTCCAGACACAAGAGCACACCAGCAGCCACAACACCATCAATACTGCATCCCATCTTAGCCTGCACAGCCCGCACACAGCTCCTTAAGCCAAAGGGACAAATGCTCTTCTTGACTATGATAATCTCGGTGACAAATCATCTAATGAAGTCACTCTGGATTCTCATAATGATAAATGGCTGTATCTTCCTCCACTCTCAGTCTGTCCCAGCTCTATTTCGCTATATCCCTCAATATTGTATTCTAGACATGTTTTTGTGATGGTCTGGATTTTGATTGGAACATGTATAGGGTGCAACGCAACGCCACGCACACACACACACGCCAAGAACAAACAATGCGGCCAAATGAGAATAGGGTAAACGACATTGGCGCTGTGTTCGGGGTAGAGCTGTGTTTGGTAATGGTTGAACCAGGGAGCAGAAGTACATGACAGCAGATGTTGTGTGAGCCAAACTGCTCTTAAGGGAGTGGTTGGCTCCCGGCTTTCTGCGGCTGGGAAGGCGTGCATCAGCCCTGGTTCATTATGAGGCTCTCCTGCTCTACCTGAAATCCTCCGCCATATGGCTGTGGTTGACACAGGGCCCACACACACCCCTGAACACTGACTGCAGAGTTCAAGCTGTACACGCAGACACTTCTAGGTCCTCATTTTCTCCACGGTGACTGATGACCCACATCACCTGCCAGGAAATAGGTGAATAGAAGGTGGAGGAAATCGAGGGTGGAGGAGAGTGGGTGGGTGGAGGGAACAGAGGGTGGAGGGAATCGAGTGAATAGAGGTTGGAGGAGAATAGAGGGTGGAGGGAATAGAGGGTGTAGAGGGTGGAGGAGAATAGAGGGTGGAGGGAATAGAGGGTGTAGAGGGTGGAGGGAATAGAGGGTGGAGGGAGTAGAGGGAGTAGAGGGTGGAGGGAATAGAGGGTGGAGGAGAATAGAGGGTGGCGGGGAGTGGGTGGAGGGAATAGAGGGTGGGGGAGAATAGAGGGATGAGAATAGAGGGTGGAGGGAATAGAGGGTGGAGGAGAATAGAGGGAGGAGGAATAGAGGGTGGAGGGAATAGAGGGTGGAGGAGAATAGAGGGTGGAGGGAATAGAGGGATGAGAGGGTGGAGGAGAATAGAGGGTGGAGGAGAATATAGGGTGGAGGGAATATAGGGTGGAGGGAATAGAGGGTGGAGGAGAATAGAGGGTGGAGGGAATAGAGGGTGGAGGGAGTGGGTGGAGGAGAATAGAGGGTGGAGGAGAATAGAGGGTGGAGGAGAATAGAGGGTGGAGGAGAATAGAGGGTGGAGGAGAATATAGGGTGGAGGAGAATAGAGGGTGGAGGAGTATAGAGGGTGGAGGGGAGTGGGTGGAGGGGAGTGGGTGGAGGGAATAGAGGGTGGAGGAGAATAGAGGGTGGAGGGAATATAGGGTGGAGGGAATATAGGGTGGAGGGAATAGAGGGTGGAGGAGAATAGAGGGTGGAGGGAATAGAGGGTGGAGGGGAGTGGGTGGAGGGAATAGAGGGTGGAGGGGAATAGAGGGTGGAGGAGAATAGAGGGTGGAGGGAATAGAGGGTGGAGGAGAATAGAGGGTGACGTGAATAGAGGGTGACGTGAATAGAGGTAATAGAGGGTGGAGAAGAGCGGGTGGAGGGAATAGAGGGTGGAGGAGAATAGAGGGTGGAGGGAATAGAGGGTGGAGGGAATAGAGGGTAGAGGGAATAGAAGGTGGAGGGGAGTGGGTGGAGGGTGGAAGGAATAGAGGGTGGAGGAGAATAGAGGGTGGAGGGGAGTGGGTGGAGGGTGGAAGGAATAGAGGGTCGAGGAGAATAGAGGGTGGAGGGGAGTGGGTAAAGGGTGGAGGGAATAGAGGGTGGAGGGGAGTGGGTGGAGGGTAAAGTCTATCCATAGTGATGTCTATCCGTGATAAAGTCTA